>NW_026634132.1:38967-51467 GCF_024868665.1 Triplophysa rosa
TGGGCGTAGTTCCGCTGGGGCAGCTCCTCTGAAGGGTGTTGGGCGTAGTTCCGCTGGGGCAGCTCCTCTGAAGGGTGTCGGGCGTAGTTCCGCTGGGGCAGCTCCTCTGAAGAGTGTTGGGCGTAGTTCCGCTGGGGCAGCTCCTCTGAAGGGTGTTGGGCGTATCTCTGCTGCAGTTCCGCTGGGGCAGCTCCTCTGAAGGGTGTCGGGCGTAGTTCCGCTGGGGCAGCTCCTCTGAAGGACCTGGGCGACTGGCCCAAGTGCTGGGCGTAGTTCCGCTGGGCCGCTCCTTCCTGAAGGTGATTGGCTAGTCCGCTAGCAGGCCCTCTTAAAGTCTCGCTGTCCTGGCCAGCCCTCTGAAGGGCTGGCGTCAGTCCGCATGAGCAGCCCTCTGAGGTTGATGGCGTATTCCTGGAAGGCCTCTCTGAAGTATTAGGTCGTAGTTCGCGATGACGGCTCCTCTGAAGGATGCTGGGCGTAGTTCCGCTGGGGCAGCTCCTCTGAAGGGTGTTGGGCGTAGTTCCGCTGGGGCAGCTCCTCTGAAGGGTGTCGGGCGTAGTTCCGCTGGGGCAGCTCCTCTGAAGGGTGTCGGGCGTAGTTCCGCTGGGGCAGCTCCTCTGAAGAGTGTTGGGCGTAGTTCCGCTGGGGCAGCTCCTCTGAAGGGTGTTGGGCGTATCTCTGCTGCAGTTCCGCTGGGGCAGCTCCTCTGAAGGGTGTCGGGCGTAGTTCCGCTGGGGCAGCTCCTCTGAAGGACGCTGGGCGTAGTTCACTCACTCACCCACTCATCCACTCACTCACTCACTCTCTCTGTGCGTGTTCTGCTCTTTAGAAGTCATACGGGCTGCGGTCCAAATGTTGCAGTCAGCAGAGACGTTGTCACAACATGTTTCTCCGTCATCTGAATGAAGGAATGTGTGTAATGATGAGTCATGTGTCTGTATGTCAAGGTTTCAGGAGGGCAGCGGTGCATGTGTTCAGAATCTGTCCATGTCAGACAATCATCTGGCTGAATTAGACGGCGAGACGCTGCGTCTGATCGGAGCCGGAGCTCTGGAACCTCTGGAGCGCTGCTGGAGCGTTCAGACGGCCGCCGGCGTCACCGTCATCTCATTCCGTTACATCAACTTTGACTCCATCATTCCCACATTGCTGCGCATTCGCCTCAAATTCCCAAACCTCACGGTGAGTGAGTTTAATACAGCACTGATATCTGACACATGCTCATATTATAAAGATTGAAATCTTGATTGAAGGTGTTTCTGTTGTGTCTGTCGTCAGCACCTGATGTTCATGGAGACAAACATCTGTCATCTTCCTCAGCTGGCCGCTCTGGCTCAGATCAGACGTTTAGATCAGATATCCATTCATCCAGAGGGGAATCCTGTGCTCACCCTGACGCTCTGGAGATCTTTCCTCATCTACAGACTTCAACATCTCAACCTACACAAAATCAACGGCACCGAGGTACTACAAACCGCTTACTTCACATCTCTGTATGTGTGTGTGTGTGCGCGATGATGTTTGTGTGTATTTCAGGTGATGTTAAATGACATCATTGCGTCTGAGAGGATGTTTGGTGCTCTGGGTCATGTAGCTGCTACAGAAACACCTCGCTGTCGCCTGCTGCTCCTGCTGGAGGAGTCCAGGTGACTGTGTGCGTTTGTGTGTGTGTGCGTCTGTGTGTGTTTGTGCGTGTGCGTCTGTGTGCGTTTGTGTGTGTGTGTACATATGCGTCTGCATGTGTGTTTGTGCGTGCGTACATGTGTGTGTGTGTGCGTCTGTGTGTTTGTGCGTCTGCGCCTGTCTGTGTGTGTACGCATGTTTGAGTGCGTGTGTCTGCGCGTGCATCTCTGTGTGTGTGTTTGTGCATGTGTGTGTTTGTAGGTGCTTGTGTGTGTGTGTGCGTGTTCGTGCATGTGTGCGTCTGTGTTTGCGTGTGTTCGTGCGTGTGTGTATGTGTGTGCGTGTGTGTACGTGTGTGTGTGTGTGTGTGTGCGTGCGTGCGTGCGTGCGTGCGTGTGTGTGTGTGCGCGTGTGTGTGTGTGTGTGTGCGTGCGTGCGTGTGTGCGTGCGTGCGTGTGTGTGTGCGCGCGTGGTGGCAGGTCAGCACATGTCAAATGCAGTCGATGTGGTTTTCTGTAATATTGTGTGTGTTAACGGTTCACTGTCGGAGGTTCAGGATTATTAAACACAGAGATTCTGTCTGTGTGTCTGTTGTGATTGTGGATGTGTTGTTGTTGTTGTTTTGTAGGTGAATGTGGATGTTAGTTTTGATGATAATATCAGTGGGTGTAATAAATTCCACCCTTACAACATTATTATTATTCACAGTGTTGTTTATATATTTACTGTAATTTCTCGTCACAAATGTAATGTCAGCTGTAATGTGATGTGCTGTTGAGCTGTCAATCATTCTGTGTGTGACATACAGAAAGCGTCAGCTGCAGTTTGTGTTGGACGGTCGCGGTCGGCGGATCGGTCAGAGTCCTGAGGAACTGAAGGAGAACGGAAAACAGCTGGGGGACGCTTTGAGCCGAGCGCTTATCAACTATCCCATCAGAACATCAGACAGTTCTGACACTGTGAGAAACACAACGTCCTGTCACATGTCATCACATATTGACCAATGAGCTTCAAGAAAACATGTGTTTGATGATATACATCAGTGTCTCTCTCTCTCTGTGTGTGTGTGTGTGTGTGTGTGTGTGTGTGTGTGTGTGTGTGTGTCTGTGTGTGTGTGTCTGTGTGTGTGTGTGTGTGTGTGTGTGTGTCTGTGTGTGTGTGTGTGTGTGTGTGTGTGTGTCAGGAGGGCAGCGGTGATGTGTCGGAGCGTTCTGTGATGGTGTCGCAGTATCTCAGAGGTCTCGTGAACCGAGCGTCCAGTCACAGTGTGAAGGGAGACGCTCTGCAGAAACTCTGGCCGTCTCTCTTCACTGAGCTGGTGAGAGACAGTGTGCTGGAGATGAGAGACAGACCGGCGTTCAGACACACCTCTCTCCAGCGCCGGAGAGACACACACATGAAATGAACCAATGAACCAACTCTCACTTCCTGCTGCTGCTGATCAAACACCTCACCACTCTTACTATTCAATTATTCTTTTATCACTCACTCTTTCATTTAATAACATTGTGTAACTACAAAGTAATCATTTCATGAATTCATTTTACTAAGGTTTAAAACTCTATATTTATTCATACAGTAAGAGACTCCATGTATTACATGAAGAAGATTTTAGCTGTGTTATTTTAACAGTAAAGTTGAATAAAAGCTGAAAGCTGTGTGGAATGTTGCTCTAAACTGAGACTCAAACTGCATGATGTGCAATCTGTTTACAGTGTGAATATTTGTCATCAGGTCAGATTGTAAGAACATGTCACTGTCTCATTCAAGGTCAGTTTGCTCTTTTAGTCAATGACATGCGTTTGTGTCACATTTACACAAACTTCTGCAGCTCTCGCTGTGTTTTAACTACACAAATACAGATTGAGTGAGTGAGACTGACAACGTGTGTGCGTGTGTGAGAGATTTGTGTTCAGCGTTTACGCTTTTGTGTAGAGCTTCTTTGTTTTTCTGCACATGTTGAATATCAAGCCTGTTCCTTTACAAACATTCATTTGTTTTGTCTTTTGCTGATTATGGAAAGAAAATGATCAAACAAATAATTGCAGATGATGAATAAAAAGACAGAAGTACGGTGCGATCACACAGAACGCGCTTTTCATGTTCGAAAACGAGGCGCAGCTCTTTTATGTTGCTAGGTAACCCGAAACAGCCACAACAAGTTTCTCCTCCATGTCTCCAGGCGTTCAGAGCATCTGTAAACTTCCGTTGCCACAAGGGAAGCCCCGCCTCTCCACTCATTCGATTGGACAATGGAAAAAGCGCACATAACGTCAAGAGCTTTTCTGCGCAGAGTTGAGTTTTTTTCAAGTTTGTGCGCTCAGAGCGCAAAATCATACGTGTGTTCAGCTGAGAGTCATGTGCGTCCCAGACAGATGTGTGTTTAAATGATTCTTTATTTACTACTGTAACAAAGTTCAATGTAGGGAAGGAAGGAGGCGGGAACCGGCGAACATTTAAACAATAAACTTTAATCTAAAATAAACAAACAATAACACGGAAGTAAAAGGCCGGCAGCCACCTCACGGTCGACTGCCGGCCACACAAACATAAATAAAACTTAACACATGTCCGGGCCCGGTCCTCTCTCCTGCCGCATACCTCGCTACACCACGCTCCCCTCGCCACATACCCCCACCGCCTGACTCAGGCCGGGGAACCGTCCGGCCTGCAGCCCCCCCCCCCCATTCCTGGAGAGGAAGTCGGCTACAACCATTCGCGCACCCGGCCTGTGGACCACCTGGAACTTAAAAGGCTGTAGCGCCAGATACCAACGGGTGATCCTGGCGTTGGTATCTTTCATGCGGTGGAGCCACTGCAGGGGAGCGTGGTCCGACCAGAGGGTGAATTCCCGGCCCAGGAGGTAGTACCTAAGGGTGAGAACGGCCCATCTGATGGCCAAACATTCCTTTTCAATAGTGCTGTACTTAGTCTCTCTCTTTGAGAGCTTGCGGCTAATGTACAGCACTGGCCGCTCCTCACCCCCCACCTCCTGTGCCAGGACAGCACCCAGCCCTCTGTCCGACGCGTCAGTCTGCAACAAGAAAGGGAGAGAGAAGTCAGGAGAGTGTAATAGCGGCCCGCCACACAGGGCAGCCTTCACTTGGGAAAACGCCTGCTGGCACTGCTCTGACCATTGGACCGGATCTGGCGCCTCCTTTTTAGTAAGATCAGTCAGCGGGCTGGTGAGGTCCGAATAGTTGGGCACAAACCGTCTGTAATATCCCGCCAGCCCCAGGAACTGTCTTACCTCCTTTTTGGTCTTGGGACTCGGGCAGGTCGCAACGGCTGCGGTCTTATTAATTTGGGGCCGCACTTGCCCGTGTCCCAAGTGGAAGCCCAGATACCTAACCTCCACCCGCCCAACCGCACACTTCTTCGGGTTGGCCGTGAGGCCGGCCGCCCTCAGCGCTCCCAAAACCGCCCTCAAGTGTTGGATATGCCGCTGCCAGTCATTGCTATAAATGATGATGTCATCCAGATAGGCAGCGGCATATGCCGTATGGGGACGGAGGATACGGTCCATGAGGCGCTGAAAGGTGGCCGGCGCCCCGAACAACCCGAACGGAAGCGTTACAAATTGGTGCAAACCGAACGGCGTGGTGAAGGCAGTTTTTTCTTTAGATAATGGCGATAGGGGGATCTGCCAGTACCCTTTCGTTAAGTCCAATGTCGAGTAAAAACGAGCCGTGCCTAGCCGGTCCAGCAACTCATCGACCCGTGGCATTGGATAGGCATCGAATTTCGATACCGCGTTCACCTTGCGATAATCCACACAGAACCTGACCGAGCCGTCCGTCTTGGGAACCAAAACTATCGGGCTCGCCCAGTCACTGTTGGATTCTTCTATTACCCCCATCTCGAGCATTGCCGCTAATTCCGTCTGAACCACATTTTTCTTGTGCTCAGGTAAACGATAAGGCCGGCTACGAACCACGACGCCCGGCACCGTCTCGATATGGTGCTGAATGAGTTTCGTGCGTCCCGGTAGGGGCGAGAACACGTCTGCGAATTCCGCTTGCAACTTGGCAATGTCCGTGAGCTGGGAGGGTGAGAGGTGATCTCCCCCCGGAGCCAGAGCGATGGACTGCGGTTTTGTATTCGCTTCTGGTCCCAGATCATCCTCTCCACTAATTACCGTCGCCAGCAACACGGGCTCCACCTCCTGCCATTTTTTAAGGAGATTGAGGTGGTAAATTTGACGCGCCCCGCTCCTATCGGTCCGTATCACTTCATAATCAAGATCTCCCACTTGCCGTGTGACCTCAAACGGCCCTTGCCACTTGGCTAGTAATTTGGAACTCGAGGTAGGGAGTAATACAAGCACTTTTTCTCCCGGTGAAAATTTCCGGAGGTTGGTTCCCCTGTTATACAGCCGGCTTTGTTTATCCTGGGCCTGTAACAAATTCTCCATAGATAGCCGCCCCAGTGTATGGAGTTTTGTTCTCAGGTCCAGGACATGTTGAATTTCATTCTTGCTGTTGGAGGGTCCGTCCTCCCAAGTCTCTCTCAGGACGTCCAAAACCCCTCGGGGTTGGCGTCCAAAGAGAAGCTCGAAGGGGGAAAACCCCGTGGAGGCTTGCGGGACCTCACGCACAGCGAATAAGAGGGGTTCTAACCATTTATCCCAATTTTTGGCGTCCTCGTGTACGAACTTACGAATCATGGTTTTCAACGTGCGATTAAACCGTTCGACCAAGCCGTCTGTTTGAGGGTGAAAGACGCTGGTACGGACCGATTTAATGCCCAGTAATTCATACAGCTCGCGTATTGTGCGTGACATGAACGCCGTGCCTTGATCCGTGAGGATCTCCCGGGGGATCCCCACGCGGGAGATGACGCGAAACAGTGCCTCCGCCACGCTTTTAGCCGAAATGCTGTGGAGCGGCACTGCCTCGGGATATCGGGTTGCATAATCTACTAAGACTAATGCAAATCGATGTCCTCTCGCTGACCGCTCTAATGGCCCGATGAGGTCCATACCAATTCTATCGAAGGGGACCTGCATTAGCGGTAGAGGGCGCAATGGCGCTTTTGGGGAGGCCGAAGGGTTTACCAGCTGACATTCACGACACGACGCGCACCATCTGCGTACGTTCTCGTGAATGCCCGGCCAAAAGAATCGGGCCATGAGACGGTTTAGTGTCGAGTTTTGTCCTAAATGCCCCGCCATAGGATTACAATGTGCCGCCTGGAAAAGCATTTCCCGGCGGCCCCGTGGTACCAACAACTGGGTTGTATCTTCCTTTGTTTGAGCGTCTTGGGCCACTCGATACAACCGGTCTTTTATAATTGCAAAATAAGGGTAGGAGCGCGGTTGGTCAGGTTGGAGAGGTTGGCCGTCCACACAGCGAACCTGTTCCCAGGCGAACCTGAGTGATTCGTCCCGGGACTGTTCCAGAGGGAAGTCATCGCGTTCCGAGAGGATTCGCCCCTCGGATCCGCTCGTTTCCCCTGTAACAGCCTCTCCCGTCTGTACAACCGCGCCGACTCCCTGTGTCTTTGGACCCCAAGCGACACCCGCACATAAGCATCCCAATAACTCCGTAAATGCAGGCCAATTGGTTCCCAAGATCAGCGGGTGTCGTAGGTGTGGGTTAACCGCCACCTCCACTCTATGCTTTTCTCCCCTGAATTGAATAAAGACGGGGATTAAAGGATATCTCACCACATCCCCGTGTACGCACCGTACCCGAACCATGCGGTTATTATCCAATGCTCCTGGCCGAACCAGGCTTTGATGGATGGAGGTTTGGTTACAACCGGAATCCACCAGAGCCGGGTATGTACCCCCCCTATACTCACAGGA
Organism: Triplophysa rosa; assembly: GCF_024868665.1. Classification (NCBI taxonomy): domain Eukaryota; kingdom Metazoa; phylum Chordata; class Actinopteri; order Cypriniformes; family Nemacheilidae; genus Triplophysa; species Triplophysa rosa. The sequence continues at coordinate 46,400 of NW_026634132.1, forward strand.
ATTTGGTACCCTCCGTTCTGACCGGGGGCAGCCCGTGGCGTGTCGGGAACCCGGACCATCGTCCCGACCTCCATTACTGGACACTGATCGACCCAATGGTCCGGGTCCCCGCAGCGCCAACAGGCCGGCCCAGGCGTCTCCGCCATCCGAGTGGCGGGAAGTGGAGCACGGGAAGGGCGCGGAGAGAGGTTGGACCCATTGCCGTCCTGGAATCCCCGGGGCGGAGCATGGTACGCGCTCGTATAGCTCACTGTCTGTGGGAATCGTCGTCGCGGCGGCACTCGTGGTGGACCGGGAGGACGGGACCTGGGTGCAGGGACAGGATGTGGAGAGGGAGAAGAGAGAGAAGAGGGGGAGAGAGAAACAGTCTCCGGAGAGGAGAGAGAGACCACCGGGAGGGCTTCGCCAACCCCGGGGCACACCACCATCTGGTCTTCCGCCAGGTGGATGGCTGCGTCCAGCGATGTCGGGCGGTGGCACTGGACCCACTCGGCCGTTCTCTTGGGCAGCCGAGCGATGAACTGTTCCAGCACCACGCGGTCGATGATGTCCTCGACGTCACCTTTCCCAGCCAGCAGCCATTTGCGGCAGGAATCCCGGAGCTGATGGGCCATCACGAAGGGACGGCCGCTTTCGCCGAGCCCCAGTGACCGGAATCGCTGCCGATGTTCCTCCGGGCTACGGCCGACCCTCTGGAGGATGGCCCTCTTCAGGTCTTCGAAGACCAGGAGGTTCTGGACGGGCAGTGGCCGGGCCGCCAGTTGCGCTTCCCCCGACAGCAACGGCAGGAGTCGCCTCGCCCAGTCCTCCGGGGGCCAGCCGCTAGTTTCCGCCGTCTTCTCGAACAGGTCGAGAAATGCCTCGGGGTCATCCTCTGGCCCCATTTTCGACAGCGGCAGGAACGCGGCGGTTGTCGCGGACGCGGACGCTTCTGCCCGAACCCCCTGGTCCATCCAGCTCCGGAAGCTCTCGCGGTCCTCTCGCTGGGCCTGGAAGACGGACTGGAAGCGGAGCTCATGGTCATTCCGAAGGTCCAGCAGCGCCTGGTGTTGTTCGCGGTGGAGGACCGCGAGAGACGCGATGATGTCCGCAAACGGCGTGCCCGATGTTGCCTGCATGATGGTAGTGTCCCTCCTTCTTCCTTCCCGGGTTTCGGCACCAATGTAACAAAGTTCAATGTAGGGAAGGAAGGAGGCGGGAACCGGCGAACATTTAAACAATAAACTTTAATCTAAAATAAACAAACAATAACACGGAAGTAAAAGGCCGGCAGCCACCTCACGGTCGACTGCCGGCCACACAAACATAAATAAAACTTAACACATGTCTGGGCCCGGTCCTCTCTCCTGCCGCATACCTCGCTACACCACGCTCCCCTCGCCACAACTACATTAAAATGTTCTGATGTTTATAAATAGCAGAATGTGATCGAGTAAAAGTCCTGCTCTCTTAAGCGTACGATCACACAGAACGCGATTTCATGTTAGAAAACGCGAGGCGCGCTGCGCTGCTCTTTTGTATGGCAAGCCGATGGTGTCAGAATTACGCCATAGATTAAACGCGTTTATATCCGAACGCCGTTTTTGATAGATTTTAGATGAAGATCAGATCACATTTTATGACAGATTTATTCAGAAAACCATGAAATTCCAAATGGTTCACATACTTTTTCTTGCCACTGTACATACACTGTAAAAAAATCCCGTTAAAACAGATAAAGTACTGGCAGAAAATTACCAGTACATTTTCCTTTATTTTACAGACATTTCCGTTAATGCTAAAATGTAATTTAATTCAGTGCAAAACGTAAAATACAAGTGAAACAACTGTAAAAAATGAATATGGAAAATTTCTTCATATAAATACAGTATATTGTGCCCTGTTTTTACGGATTTTTTTTAGTGTAGGCGATGTTTATGATGCACCTGCTGATGAGAACGATTCTGCATGACGCATTTAAAAAAAGAATAGAGTTTTAAAAAACATAATTAAAAAGCATATCATACATGTTAACGCACAGCTTTATTGTAGGCTAAATAAAGTGCATTCATTATTACTGCAAAAGCTGCATATCAAGCAGAGCGAGTCTGCCTATTGCGTTAAAGGAATTAACATACTGTACTAGAGAAAATAAAGTGCGGGACTTGATTGATGTTAAGGGTTATTCAAAGATGTTAAGACACAACAATGATCTTACTCTGACTGAAACATCCAAAGTGCGCACATCAGAATGTATGTGTCTCGCAAACACAATTATGTCTCAAGTGAATGCTTGGTGAAATGCCGGGGGAAATATTTGATCCGTCCAGGTCTTAAGGCCTTAACTCTCGATGTCAATCAAATAAATAAAATAAAATAAACATAAATAAAAAACATAGACTTTACCTATAGATAGGGGTTTTTGAGTTGGTGTGTGCCAAATTTGCTGGAATTGGCTGCAGTGATTGTTTACATAAAATTCACTTGAAAAAAGGATTTTCATAAACATCTTCATTCCACTAATCAAAACATAGTAATGTCAATGGCCACTACAAGGATTTAGTACCAAGGCCATGGTGAATTAGATCCTGGCTCTGCTCATCAGTGATTGGGTGAGAGCAGTTCAAACTTATTGGCTGTGGAAATCAGTGGGAGGGGCTCATTATACAACAGACAAAACGCCGTAAAAGACGCGCGCTCTGTGCAACCAAAACGGCGTTTTTTACGGCGTCATATGGCCAGACAGCGGCGCAAAAGGCGGCGCTTGTCGGGGCGCCTTAAAACGCAGTTAAATACGGCGTTATGGACGGCTTTTCGCGCGGTTTTTACGGCGTTTGGATGTAAACGCATTGCGTAATTCTGAACCATTTTGCTTTTTTCTTCCTGCTGCATAATAAAATTTAATTTATTTATATAGGCTTTTCGCAATGTGCATTGTTCAAAAGCAGCTTTACAGAAGAAAATCTATAAAAAAAAAAACACTTCAGGTAAAACACAGTGCATGGTGTTTGTAGAACAAGCAAGGTCGTTCTAATTAAGATATGTTAACGGAATTTACCGAACCTTAATCTAATAACATAATATATTATTTTATGTTATTAATTTATTATCTATAATAAAGGTAACATAAATAGGTAAGAGAACAAGAATTAGAAGAGTAGTTTATTCGTAACAGAAAACAGTATTTAATGCAGTCAAAAACTCCACCCAAACTGAAACTGAGATATCATCCCATATAAATTAAATTATATGAGAGAATGTGGCGTCATACGTCTAAATGCAGATTAAAGGTTGAAAATTACTTTAATCAAAATAATCATTACAAAAATAAAAAAAATTAATAAGCTTGATTGCTTAGCAACCTTAAACTGTATTATTTATCTGCCCCATGCCGCACTGTAAACCCAAATGTTCAAAATAATCAAACAGATTAAGTAATGTAAACTTAATTTTATAAAAAAGTTCTACTTACTTAAATATTTTAAGTTCGTGAAACACTTCTTTACTTTTGAGTAAAGTATAATGATTATTTTTGATTAACTTGACTAAAACTCAAAAATTTTATTTGCTCCTTACTTAATTTAAACATGTTAATTCAACAATTGGTCAAGAAAGATTTCCAATTCCCAGCATGCTTTGCGTCAGACTGCATTAGGAGAGTAAATAAAAAAAAATATGGTTATTTTATATGTTTTTAGTAAAGTTAAAGACTTGTTAGTGTTTAATGTTCACTTCTCTTAGATATTTAGAAGAGTTTGACATATTTTTCAGTTTTGTGGTTACCATTGTTTAGAAGAGTGGTGCATGTGCCTAGTCTCTGCGAAGCTACATTTCACCTGTAACATGTGTTATGTTACCAGTGAGCATTAACTGTGCTAATGCCAGTTCTGAGATCAGTCTCTTCTTGCTCATTTTGGATTGCATAAGTCAAGGTGTTTGATTTATGCATATTAAGACTTAAGGAATATGCAAAATAATGAAACCGAAAGAATTTAGTTTAGTTAACTTAAAAATGCAATTTTGGTACTTATTTGTTTAAGTTCTGTCTACTTAATTTCATAAAAAGGATAAATGAAATATTTAAGTCGCACTAACTCAGATTTGTTAAGAACTTTAACTTAACAGTTGTCATGGCTCTACTTCATTTAGTCATGTTTTCCTTGGTCCTGTAGCGGAGTCATGACAGAGCCTTTGGTTGTGTGTGGAGAGAGACATATTATTGTCCTTTTGACAATAATATACGTTCTCTCCAGTGTCTCGTCTCTGTTCCCGCCATCTCGTTTCGTTGTTATCCTTCCCTGAGTGTTTCATTACCCACACCTGCCCTGTGTCGTTATCCCTCGTTTGTGTTCCCCTACAAATACCCTCTTGTTTCTTTGTCTTGTGTTCGTGGATTACGTTGTATGTACTTTGTACCGTGCCGCTGTCTGTTGTGAGTTCATACCTTGTTGGAGTCTTGCCTTGTTTGGATGTCGTGTCTTAGTTTAGTCTTGTCTTTATCTTTTTGATTAATAAGTCTAGTTGTTCTTTTCTTGTTTTGCCCTTTGTGGGAAGTCTTTTGGTTTCTGTTTGTTCTTAGTTTTGTTCCTGATTTATACCCCATCGTGGGTTTTTGTTTTGTGTTTTTCAAATAAATATTTCTTGTTTAACCCCTTCACCACTGCCTGCCTGCATTTGGGTTCTCCCTCTCCGAAAGTCGTGACAACAGTAATCAAAATTTGAAGGTTCTGCTTACTTAAACCAAGAATCTCTAAAACTCAAAATATTTGAGTATTGCCAACTTATCCGGGTTTACAGTGCGTGGAGGAGCGCGTTTCTCCGCAGCCGGCCTCAACAGACTGAAAACGGACGTTCACCCAAGCATTTAGATATGATTGATTTTACTCGACAAAGCATATGAAACAAAGATAAATAATGACCATGACTCACTCCAGTATGCATTTTCTCCATTTTACATTTTGCACTGAATTAAATTACATTTTAGCATTAACGGAAATGTCCGTAAAATAAAAGAAAATGTACTGGTAGTTTTCTGCCAGTACTTCATCTGTTTTAACGGGATTTTTTTACAGTGTATGTAATTACGTTT
>NW_026634132.1:56467-100000 GCF_024868665.1 Triplophysa rosa
CACAGCATTTATGTTCGCAAAATTTTGATATCTTTGCCTTACCGAAACCTGGCTTAAACCAAATGATTATTACTGGTCTAAATGAGTGTACACCACCAAGCTACTGTTATATGCATGAGCCACGTGCGGTTGGTCGAGGTGGCGGTGTCGCAACAATTCTTTAGAGACTTTCTTACTGTAACTCAGAGAACGGAGCATAAATTTAAATCATTTGAAGTGCTTGCGTTGAACATAATTGTTCCAATTGACAGTAAAAAACCATTGCTTTCTTGTACGTTGGCTACAGTGTATAGACCCCCTGGTCCCTACACTGATTTTCTGAAAGAGTTTGCGGACTTCCTATCGGACCTATTGGTTAACGTTGATAAAGTACTAATTGTCGGAGACTTTAATATCCACGTAGATAGTGCTAACGATGCATTAGCAGTGGCGTTTACAGAGCTATTACACTCTTTTGGAGTAACACAACACATCAATGGACCCACTCATCGATTTAATCATACACTAGACTTGATTATATCTCACGGAGCCGATCTAACCAATATAGATATTATACCTCAAAGCGACGATGTCACTGATCACTATCTTATAACATGTACACTGCGCACTGCAGAAATCAGCCGTTTAACTCGTTATCGACAGGGTAGAACAATTACCTCGACTACTAAAGATAGTTTCACAAAGAGCTTGCCAGATCTGACTCCTTTAATAACCATACCAATAAATATAGAATCGCTCGATGACATGACCAGCAAATTGGGCACTATTTTCTCTAATACATTAGAAGCTGTCGCACCTATGAAGTCAAAAAAGATTAATGAGAAAAACGCAGCACCATGGTACAATAGCACCACTCGCGCCCTTAAAAGAGAAACACGTAAACTGGAGCGCAAATGGAAACAAACCCAATTAGAGGTCTTTAAAATTGCGTGGAAAGAGAGTGCAAACTGTTATAAAAAGGCACTAAAAGCAGCAAAGGCCGAGCACCTCCGTAACCTCATAGAAACTAACAAAAACAATCCAAGGTTTTTATTTAGTACAGTTGCTAAACTAACAAATAAACAGACTTCACCTGACCTGGGTATTCCGCCGCACCTTGGTAGCAATGATTTCATGAATTTTTTTACAGAGAAAATCGAAAACATACGAGACAAAATAGTAAAAACTCAACCTCCAAGTCTGTCCTATAAATTAGTACCAACCATCGCCCCAAAAGAAAGGCTACAGTGTTTTTCACCTATAAAACAGGAAGATTTAATTAAACTTATTGCAACATCTAAACCTACAACTTGCTTATTAGACCCCATACCAACTAAATTATTAAAAGAGTTATTACCCGTTGCAATTGAGCCCATTTATAACATTATCAACTCGTCAATTAATCTAGGCCATGTCCCAGGAGCCTTTAAACTGGCCGTCATTAAGCCTCTTATCAAGAAACCAAACTTAGACCCCAATGAACTAGGAAACTATAGACCGATTTCAAATCTCCCTTCCTGTCTAAAATACTAGAAAAAGTAGTGTCCACTCAGTTGTGCTCTTTCTTACAAATAATGACATACACGAAAAATTCCAGTCAGGTTTTAGACCGCATCATAGTACTGAAACTGCACTCGTTAAAATTACAAACGACCTGCTCTATAGCATCAGATAAAGGTAACATCTCACTCCTAGTCCTGCTTGACCTTAGTGCTGCGTTCGATACTGAAGACCATAAAATACTTCTAGATCGCTTACACAATTATACCGGTATTCAGGGACAGGCACTACAATGGTTCAGATCTTACTTATCAGACCGACATCAATTTGTCCATTTAAATGGGGAATCATCAAATCTAACGCAAGTAAATTATGGATTACCTCAGGGATCGGTTTTAGGACCCTTGCTATTCTCCATATACATGCTGCCCCTTGGAAACATTATTAGAAAACATGGAATTAGCTTCCACTGTTATGCAGATGATACTCAGCTATATATCTCATCAAGACCAGATGATTCCTTCCAACTATCCAAATTGGCAGAGTGCATCGACGATATAAAGCATTGGATGACTTGTAATTTCCTTCTTTTAAATTCTAATAAAACAGAAATATTACTTATCGGACCAAAGACACGTGAGCAGAATATTTCGGATTATGACCTGCAAATTGAAGGCTGCACTGTTACTCCAACAAATACAGTTAAAGACCTTGGCGTTATATTAGACAGCAACCTGCATTTAAAAATCACATCTCAAATGTCACAAAAACAGCCTTCTTCCACCTTAGAAATGTTGCCAAACTGCGAAATATTTTATGTGTGGCTGATGCAGAGAAGCTCATTCATGCATTTGTGACCTCAAGACTTGATTACTGTAATGCACTGCTTAGTGGTTGTCCTGCATCATCAATAAACAAACTACAGTTAGTTCAGAACGCAGCTGCCAGAGTTCTAACCAGGTCCAGAAAATACGATCACATAACCCAATGTTATCAACCCTTCACTGGTTACCCATTAAGTATCGTATTGACTTTAAAGTTCTTTTAATTACTTATAAAGCCTTAAACGGTTTAGCCCCTACCTACATAACAGAGCTTCTACCACACTACAACCCATCACGCTCTCTAAGATCTCAAAACTCCAGACTTTTGATAACACCTAGAATAACTAAATCCACCAAAGGGGGTAGAGCTTTCTCATACGTAGCACCTAAACTCTGGAATAGCCTCCCCGATACTATTCGAGGGTCAGACACACTCTCCCAATTTAAATCTAGATTAAAGACACATCTTTTCAGCCAAGCATTCACTAATACATAGCTAATGAACAGCAGCTACGCTAATTATTCTCTTTCTGTTTCTGCCCTCGCCTCGGGATGCCCATCCCGAGGTAGGGAGAGATTCCGCCAGGCCCAGATGAACGTCATATGCCCATCCACAACTAGAGATTACGCCAGCTACATCGGAAAATCCCGTGCCATCCTCCTGCGAGAGCCTGCGGACTGACTGACCATCCAGCTCCATCCAAGGCAATTCCATCACCACCCAAGAAAAAGGCGACCATCTGGCCGGCCCAGCTCAGACAATTCCATCCCCAACCGAGAGCAAAGACGGACTACCTGTCACATAAATGCTAAATTTACAATACTTGGTATTTAATGCTAAACTTACATCACACGACAGCAGTTTGAAGTTATGGCTGCACTCAGTGACTTTGATTGGAGGTAGCTGGGTGGGTGTTGTGGGAGTGGGGGGGCTTGTTGGTTGTGGTTCGGGGCGTTTCATTTGTTGGGACTGTGTGGATCTGGTCTGGTTGGTCTTGTTTTGTGGTCGATGTCGGACAACAGAGGAATAAAGTTAATTATGCCATTACTACTTTTCCCTGGTTGTTCCTCTGTTGTCTGTTGTTGATCGCGGAATGAGACCGTTGGACCTGCACGGTTTCGGCGGGTGGGGCTTCCTGGGTCGCGGCTCGTGGGCTCTCCCTGTTCTTCGTGGACGTTGCTCGGTGGCTTTGGTCGGGGTCACTGAGTGCAGCTATGACACGTCAGAGGAGATCTGGCCCTCCCGGCTGAGCCTGGTTTCTCCCGAGGTTTTTTTTTTTCTCCATTATTCAGCATTGGAGTTTGGGTTCCTCGCCACAGCAGAGCAGTGCAGTGTTGGCTTGCTCACCGGGAGACTGCATTTATTTATTTATTTATTCATTTATTTATTAGATATTATTTATTATAATGATCTTGCTTGGTCTATAAACACCATGCACTGTGCTGTGTTTTACCTTTCTGTGTTTTTCTTATTTGCTCCTGTAAAGCTGCTTTGGAACAATGCACATTGTGAAAAGCGCTATATAAATAAAATTGAATTGAATTGAATTGAAAATTGTGGCATCATTACAGTAAGCATATGGTTGCGTATATTTCACGAATTCTAAAAGCATTATTGGCCAAAACCAAATTCACGATAGCCGTCTCTTGCTCTTCAGTGAACATGAAACCTTCGCCTTTCCACTCTGTAGAAGATTCAGGAACAGTGTGAGTGTGTGCCATAAACTGTAACATAATATACTATTTTATACAATATGGTCAGAATGTCTTCTTACAGTCGGCTGTACTGCTGTACAGTGTGATACCTCACCAGACTGTGACCAATGCAGTGCACCGTAGTAAATGAATGCAAGGGTACTACTGTAAAACACTGTATGTGTATTATAGCCTACTGTTTGTGTACATTACAACATGTGTACATTACAGTAGATTGGTACATACCTGTTCTCATTTCTAAAAGTTCAAATTATACCTGCCATTGTAAATCGACTCAAATAGGGCTGGACTCTCTGTACAGCCTCTCTCGTTGTTACAGTAAACCGTGGTTTATCACATGATCAATGACTGTAGCCCTGATCTCATTCAAGACCACACTTCTTGTTCCTCGTCTTCCTCCTCTTCTTCCGACTCGTCCTCTTATTCCACCTCTGCCTCGTCCTCTGGCTCTCCCTCCAACTCCCCTTACTCTGTCTACATTGTTTGCATCCATTGTTCAAAACCTATAACTTGACCCTTGGCCTATTTATAGGCCTCTTCTTAAGTCATGATTGGTTGGTGTTAAGTAAAGCAATGTGTGTTTGCACATGTGAGGAGTTAGTGTGAGGCACTGAAGAATTAGTGTGGCATTTTGATTGGTTGTGTTTGAAAAAGGAAATCAATATACTTCCTGTAAGATTTTTGTGTGTTACATAGAGAATTGTGTGTTGTGTTTTGCAAAAAGTGATTTATGAAACTGAAAACTGAGTCAAAGGTCGAGAATTAGTGTATGGTTTTGCCGATTTGGTGTGTGGTTCTGGTGTTTGAGTGTCAGGTTTCAGAATTTGTGTGACAAGTAAACATTTTGTGTGTAAGCAGTTGAAAAAAACTGTAACAGACACAATTAAAAAATACAAAAGCACAGGAACATGTAAACAAAACAAGAAATTTGTATGAAACGATATTTTTGATGCACACAATTATCACAAATGTGTTTTCTAGAGTCTTAAGGCTAAAATACACTACAAGACTTTTGCTCAGATTTTCAGTCTGGACTTGTTGCAGAAAGTCTGTGCCGGTCTGCAGATTTGATCAGTTAGTGTGTTTCTATCTGAAACTTTCTAAAAGTCTGCAAGTGTGTGATGATGTCTAGTTTAAAAAAAATCTGTTCAGATTTTAAAAGTCTTGTAGTGTTTTCCAGCCATTAGACCTTTCCAACGATATAATGTTTGTCATGATTCGATCAGAATTCACACAAAAATGTGGAAGCAAACGTGGGCGTCCCGTATACGGGACTGTGACAAGTGAAAGGACATAACACATTTACTTAAAGAAACAACTACTCTTCCTATACATTACTCTATAAAACTGGGACGAAATAGGTTTTCTAGAGACTTTGTAAGGAAGAATTCTCATGGCAAATCTTGAAGTAAATCCGCTGTAAACGGGACGGCGCCATATATTTTCCTTCTCATGTTGATGTTCATGTGAGCACAGATCCGGTCTTCAGCTGATCTTCAGTCTGTCGGGGGCTCGTGGGCTCCGTGGCAGGACTGTTCACGCTCATGTGGCGGTGGTCTTCAGAAACGGAGCCGAGTTTGTCTTCAGTCTTCAGGAAACCCCTCTCACAGACCAGCACCTCACACACACGGATGGAGGTTTCTTCAGATTCTGAAACGGTTTTTCTTCAACACACAGATTTAATGCATGTTTGAGATTCTGTTGTGTTGGTGTGATCTGTTGAAGGAAATCTAACAGGGGCGGCATCAGTCCAGGATCGTACGGTTACGGCAGGAATCCATACGTAACCTCTGTACAGACGTCTGACCTCAGACAGACACGACCTCACGAACACAAAGACAGAACACGCTCAAGCACCCGTCAGCCATCGGCCTCCATCACGAACACCTCCTGCCCCGGAGAATCCCACCAACACAAGATCTGTAACGGCATGGTAAACACACTTACACAACATTTCACACAGCGTGTAGAGTGAAGCGTGTGTTAATGTGTTTGTGTTGGGAATTCACAGGCCTGTCCGTCATGGAGCAGACCAATCAGAGAGCTGCAGTGTTCAGTGTTGAACGCACGGCCCTTCATGGGTCGACTGTATGAATGGGAGCCGTTCAGCGACGGTGAGACACGTTGGGATGATCTTAGTCTTGATGTGTGTTAGTGTTGTGATGCTCGTCGTGTGTGTGCGTTCATTAACATTGAAGATCGGTTTTCCACTGCAGACTTTTAAATGTTGGACAGGAACTAGAGACCCGATGAGATGACGCAAGTGTGAATGTGCTGACGGTCTGATTTCTCGGATCACATGATAGCTCACATATTTGTAAAGATCTCATTACGAACATTTCTCATCAGAATCTCTAAGGTCTACAATCACTCTTCATGAGACACGAGAGAGAAGCTGGGGTGTGACTGAGCGTCGTGTGTTGTTGTACAGGTGATGGTGAACACGGCTGTCAGCTCCACTGTCGTGCCGCCGGTTTCCGCTTTTACGTCCGTCAGTCTGATGATGTCATCGATGGATCTACATGTGGTCAGAACCACTCGTCTGTCTGTGTGGCGGGACAGTGTGAGGTAGGAATCAAAGATTTGTTCGTCATTCCTATGATTCTTGCTCTTGAAGTCTTCTGATGCGATTCAAGAGTTCTTTCATGTGAAGATGATTGAAATATGGCTGTCACATGACTTGAGAGGACATGAAATATACTGTGTCAACTCAGATTTCATAGTTTGGAGAGGCAACACTCATTCTATTTAAAAAATATAGTTTGAATATTATTCTCCTAGAAACATGAATGTGTGAATTTCTGTTTTGGGTGAAGTATTTCCTCAGTTCTTTTTGAAGTGATAGGACACATGACACAAACAGTAATGGTGTGTATGGTACAGGTGAAGGACTGAAGCTTGACTGAAACTGAAGTTCTGTGTGTTCATGTGAATTCAGATCATCGTCATGTACTGAAGCTGACGTCTGGTACAGATAGTTCAAAAAGAGTTCTGTTCTTCTGTTCAACTTTAACTGCTCCGTCCGTCTTACATCCGTCTGTAAAAATTCTCACTCACTCACTCACACACACACACAATCACACGCGCACACACGCACACATGCACGCACACACACACACACACACACGCACACACGCGCAGGCTTTGGTTGACTATCCCCGTGGGGACAGTCCATAGGCGTAATGTTTTTATACTGTACAAACTGTATATTCTATCCCCTATCCCTAACCCTAAAGATCATAGAACACTTTTTGCATTTTTAGATTTAAGAAAAATATTGTTCTGTACAATTTATTAGCTTTTGTGCCCATGAGGACCTCAATTTTGGTCCCCACAGTGACACGAGTCCCCATGTGTTGGTGTGTATTCAGGTTTAGGTCCCCACCGGGATATACAAACATGAACACACACACACTAAACACAAGCACACACACTGAACAGACACACAAACACACACACTAAACACAAACTAAACACACGCACACACACTGAACAGACACACAAACACACACACACACACACACTGTGGTTTTCTCAGGTCTTACTGTTTATTGTCTGTTTCTGAGAACTCCTTGTATGTGCAGCTCTCAGGTGTGTGTGTGTGTGTTTTATGTGCGTTGTAGGTGTATGTGCGCGTGCGTGTATGCCTGTGTGCATGTTTTGTGTGTGTGTGTGTGCGTGTGTTTAGTTTGTGTGTGTGTGTGTGTGTGTGTTCGCGTGCGTGCGTGCGTGTGTTTAGTTTGTGTGTGCGTGTGTCGATTGTTATTTGCTTGTGCATGATTCATATAGGGCTCTTCCGATATGTGTGATGTGATTCTGGTGGACATATTTTTTCTTTCTTTTTCACGTGCAACATTAGTGAGACAGAATAAAAGGAGATCATGACTCACCACAAATAAGACAAGACAGAATATAAACATGACCGGCAGAAACTCTCATGATTCCTCTGTGTGTGTGTGTGTGTGTGTGTGCGTGCGTGCGTGAGTGAGTGCGTGTGCGTGCTGTCTGTCGTGTGCTGTCATGATGCAGTGCTAATGTTGTTAGCTGCCAGCGCTACAGCTCTGTGTGTGTGTGTGTGTGTGTGTGTGTGTGTGTGTGTGTATGTGTGTGTGTGAAGGTTACGACAGTGACACTAATGTGAGCGTCTGTGTGTGTGTGGATGCAGTGGTCACATGTGTTCTTTAATGATCATACTCTCCAGGGACTCATCATGTGTGTGTGGGGGTGGAGTTTAGCTTGCGTCTCTATGTGAACGAGATTAAATGAGTGTGTGTACTTTTGTGTGTGTGTGCGTATGGCGTTATTATAATGACAAATGTCGCGAGCACATTATTACAAGGCGAGAGCGCATTCTTGTCATACGAGCGCGCGAATCTCTCCGCTCGCACGCCGATTTCCTTTGCTCGTGCACAAAACTGGACGCGCGCTTTCAACTATACGCTGCTCTCTTATGAATTTTCTCTCCTCTCGCTCAGTTGGAATAGGACGTGTGCGCACTCAAAATGCGTTCCGTGCGTCCACGAATCCTTCGGTACTCTGCTCTCGAGAGGTCCTCCTGTGTGTTCCAGGCATTATAGGCTGTCAAAAGTAGTCAACCAATCAGGGATAGGCTTCCACGGCGGGCCAATGAAAACGCGACCTTTTACATGGCATCTTATTGGTTGAAAGTGAGCTCGACGTTTTCAACGAAGCAGATGGATCCACCACGTTCTCAGGTAACAATATTAATATATTTGATGCAACATTATTAGTCAAATGTGTATTAGAAATGAACAGGGGCATTAGGATGCTTTGTAGGCTACATATAAACTCAGTTTAACTACCATGTTATTCAGACAAAACAGGCCAACACCCTCAAGTTCATGTGGTCCTCATGCATGTCCTACACTAAACATAATATTGTCAAAATAGTACTAAATTGATTACCGAACAATTTAGATTGGTGTCTTAAGTTAGCTTTATTCTAAAATAATATTTACTACAAGTAACGGTACATATCAAAACAATAATAGCACTGGAGCATTTGGAAATATCATATAATATTCTATACCTATTTGGTTATGCATTTAATGCGTTTGCAGACAGACACTGTAAGTGTTCTGCATTCAGTGTTCCAGAAGTTCAGGGCACAACAACTGAACTTCTATGCAATATACCAAACGCTCCCTTACCGTTCATTTATAATATACATTTGATGAATAATGTTGCATCAAATATATTAAAATTGTTACCTGAGAACGTGGTGGATCCAGAGGCGTATTAAGACCTCATGGTGCCCCCCATCCACCCACCTACCCACACGCAAGAATCCACTCATTAAAAGATTTATATATTAAAAGATTTTATAAGAATGAAACTCAGCAATTTACAATATACTATTTTACAAGAATTACACATTAACATGACACTTTTGTAGAAAAGAACACGAAAAACAACTCTTCATCAAGCATTTTTAACAATTAGGCCTACTGTAGTTAAGAGGTCGCATTTTCATTGGCCCGCCGTGGAAGCCTATCCCTGATTGGTTGACTACTTTTGACAGCCTATAATGCCTGGAACACGCAGGAGGACCTCTCGAGAGCAAGAGTACCGAAGGATTCGTGGACGCACGGAACGCATTTTGAGTGCGCACACGCTCACTGAGCGAGAGGAGAGACAATTCATAAGAGATCAGCGTATAGTTGAAAGCGCGCGTCCAGTTTTGTGCACGAGCAAAGGAAATCGGCGTGCGAGCGGAGAGATTCGCGCGCTCGTATGACAAGAATGCGCTCTCGCCTTGTAATAATGCGCTCGCGACATTTGTCATTATAATAACGCCATAGTGCCTCCGTTGACTTTCCATAGGAATAAAAATGACTGTCGGCTCGTGTTGAAGTGAACTCCTTTAATATTGACTGCATCTGCACAAGTCACTTTTCTTTCAAATGTGTGGATGACTGTGTTTCATACACCATCATCTAAAGGACGTTTTTTCTGAAGTACAGATGAAGTTGACTCCTGTGTGTGTGTGTGTGTGTGTGTGTGTGTGTGCGTGCGTGCGTGCGTGCGTGCGTGTGCGTGTGTGTGTGTGTGTGTGTGTGCAGCTCTGCGCAGTCGCTCTGGTCGATCCATTATAAATGGTAACTGGGCCATTGACCGTCCAGGAATGTTTGAGGGAGTGGGAACCGTGTTCACATACAGACGACCCAATGAGATCAGCAGCACGGCGGGAGAATCATTCCTGGCCGAAGGGCCGACCAATGACATCCTGGAGGTTTACGTGAGTGAGAGACATCTATAGAATACAGTACACGTGTGTGTGTTTTATCTGAGATGTTATTTCACTGGTGTTCAGATGATCTATCAGCAGCCCAATCCAGGAGTTCATTATGAGTTCCTCCTGCCATCAGAAAACACTCCACCGAGCCGTGAGTTCTGTTCTCTCACATCACTTCTTCACATAAACGTGACTGCTGTATTTAACATGTGTTGCTCAGCAGTAAATGTCATAAACGGACCGACGGCTTCTGATCCCAACGGCCGGCAGAATCCCACAGAGAACCGAGAGAGGTCAGGTGTGGTCCAGAGTCCCTCATCCGTCCTGAATAATGTCTTACCTGCTGCTCCGCGCACACACCCACCCAGAGAATATAACTGGAAACTGACGGGCAGCGACTGCAGCGCCTCCTGTGGCAGAGGTCTGAATTACACCTCCAATAAACAATACCTGTGACTTGCACTATGTGTGAGTGGATTTGTTTGACGCACAGGTGTCAGGTACAGCGTGTTCAGCTGTGTCCATCGCATTACTCGCGTCCAGGTACAGAACGAGCTGTGTGACAGCAGTACCAAACCCAACCAGCAGGAGGAGCCCTGTAGCATTCAGCCCTGTCCCGCATTGTGAGTCTTGTTAGGACGCGCTCATTCCGTCACAAAATGATGTCTGTGAAAGATGATTAAAAGCGCACACAGAGTCTGTGTCCGAAATCGCCCACCATACCCTCATTCGCTATTCCCTACATTAGTTCACTAATATAGTCCACTTGAAGGAGCGGGTGAAAACGAGCGAGTAAATTCTGACACTTGGTGCACTGGAAACGCTGCGGGCACCATCTTCTGCCGAGACGCGGGAATTCATTCAGCGCGAGCGTCACGATTGATGACTAGCAGCTAGCCGTAGCCGTGGCCGCGTCCGAAATGGCATACTGTGACAGTACGTACTGAATTTAAGTACCTACCTATCGGCCGTTAAAACATTAGGTTCTATATAGTATGAGTGGGTTCAGGTTATAGTGCAGTACATTAGGGTATAGGGGGCTGTTTCGGACACAGAGGCTTGTCATTTGTCAAGTACATTATCATACACTGTTACATGCTGAAATGCTTCATACAACACTCTTCTCACAGTGTGAAATAAGAATCAAAAATAGATTCAATTCTTTTAGTTAGAATTGAAATGAAAGACTGGTCGGAGAAACACAATTTTTCCCCTTTTGAATAAGTGACGATGAAGGGATGTTGTGTGGTGATGTTTGTGTTGTGTGGTCAAGTTGGGACACGGGCGAGTGGTCTGAGTGCAGTAAGACGTGTGGTCTGGGATCACAGTATCGTCAGGTTCTGTGTCGTCAGCTTTACTCCAACAGAACTTTAACCGTACATGTCGGTCGATGTCATCATCTGGAGCGACCGGAGACCAGCAGCACCTGTCAGCTGAAGATCTGCAGCGAGTGGCACATCCGCTCTGACTGGAGTCCTGTGAGTGACAGCTGTCAATCACAGCCCCTCCTCCTCACACACATCAATTACTAACACATGAAAATACACAACTCATGATTCTGTGTGTGTGTCAGTGCTCTGTGCCGTGTGGTGTAGGTCAAAGGTCACGTCAGGTTCAGTGTGTCAGTAATGTTGGTGACGTGGTAGCAGATGAGGAATGCAACATGAAGCTCCGGCCCAGTGATGTGGAGAACTGTGACGCTGGTCCATGCACGAGGAGCTGGTTCTTCAGTGACTGGAGCTCTCAGGTGACTGACACACGCTCACACACACACCTGCTGTGTCTGTCAGACGTGTCTGACGTGTGTTTGTTGTGTCAGTGTTCTGCTGAGTGTGGTGCGGGTGTGCAGACACGCAGCGTTCTGTGTTTCACCAATCACATCAGTGATCTCCCGCTGGAGGACTGTGGCTCCGAGCGCCCCCCAGAGGTCAAACCCTGTGACAACGGCCCGTGTGACAGCCGCACTGAGTGGTTTACTGGACCCTGGAGTCAGGTGACTCTCTCTCTGATGATTATTAGAGCTTCACAATTGAGTACCTCAGATATGACGTATTTTTGTATGCAAAACCCGGAAGCCAGTTAGCATTTTAGGACTTCCGGTTCCATTGCTTCAAAGTCTTTTTGAGTGGGTTTTTGGTGAATCGCTTGAAATAAGGTCTGTGGTAAACAAAACCTCTAGATATTTTCACGTTTTAATCTATGACATAAAACACACCAGCTTTAACCCGCTTGTGGTTTTTTAAAGCCTTATTGCGTCTTAAAAACAGCGGTTGCTAACAAGTTGCTAAACGCGACTACGTCCTTTGGCGGAGACGTTAGACGTCATCGCGCATATAAAGCTCACAAATAATGCAACATGGGCACAGATATAAGGTTTATGCGTATTTGGCGTGCTGTCCGGGAAGCGGGCTCCGAGCTCGCCAGATCTATCCGAGCCCGAAACACTCTACACCTTGGTCAGTGTGAGTACGCCGAGCTCGGAACCGGTTTGAGCCCAGAGCACACCCCCATAAAGCGAGAGTGGGACAGCCGCCGGAGTACGCATAACCCCCAACGCGATGCTAAACGCTGCGGAGGCGTTGACTGCGTTCGGGTAAGACGAGACGATGAGGGCTCCTTAGGAGATGAGGTTTGTGATGAGACAAGAATGGGGTAGGGGTTCCTCGGAGGATGGTTGAGACTGATATGCAGTGAGGGTGCCTGCTGGAGTGATGAGAAGTTGGAATCCGTGAGCGGCTGGGAGTAGTGCACGTAGAGGTTGTAAATATGGGGATTTCAGAAACCATAAATGAACATGGCTTCGTGGGTGTCCCTGGGGTTAAGCCTGATACTGGAAGGAGGCGACTGAAGGAGGGAGCCAGCTGTAATAGTGGAGGATCCTGCTGGGGTGAACGCTGCTGTGATGCTTGCTTCCGTAGAAGTCGTAGGCGGCAGAATGCGAGACGGAAGCACTGGCCTCTGCGGAGGCGATCGCTGCTGCGACGCTGGCTTCGACGCCTTAGATGGAAGCACTGGCCTCTGCGGAGGCGATCGCTGCGGCGACGCTGGCTTCTGCGCTTGTGATGGAAGCACTGGCCTCTGCGGAGGCGATCGCCGCGGCGACGCTGGCTTCTGCGCTTGAGATGGAAGCACGGGCCTCTGCGGAGGCGATCGCTGCGGCGACGCTGGCTTCTGCGCTTGTGATGGAAGCACTGGCCTCTGCGGAGGCGGTCACTACGGTGATGCTGGCTTCTGCGCTTTCGATGGAAGCACGGGCCTCTGCGGAGGCAATCGCTGCGGCGACGCTGGCTTCTTTGGATGCTTCTTGTCGCGGTGCTTGCTTCCATGCTTGAAATGGAAAAGCTGGCTGAGGCTGTGGCAATGTTGGCTTCTATGCTTGAAATGGAAGTGCTGATCTCTGCCCAGGTAGTCGCTGCGGCGATGCTGGCTTTCCATGCTTGGGATGGAAGTGCTGGCCTCTGCTGAGACAGTTGCTTGCCGTGATGCTGGTGTCTACGCTTGAGATGGAAGTGCTGACCTCTGCTGAGGCGGTCGCTGCGGCTATGCTGGTTTCTACATTGAGAAGAAGTGCTGGCCTGTGCTGATGTGGCTTTGAAGATGCTGATTGCTATTGTTGCGATGGAAGCGCGGGCCTCTGCCGAGGCGGTCGCTGCTGCGCTGTTGGCTTCTGCTGTAGAGTCTGCTGCGGCAGAGCCCGAGACGTGGGCGCTGGCCCCTGCGGGCGCGGTCTGAAGTGACGGGTCTTGAATGAAATCCCTGGTGATTGCTGAGGCGGTTGCTGTGGTGGTGAGGTCTCCCGCTAGGGAGATGAAGGCCGAAGTGGTGGAGGTTCGAGCCCGTGCAGGTGAAGGATGGATTCTTTAGATGATTCGGGAAATGAGGGTTTGATGGGCTTCCCTGATGATGGAGCGATCTGACCTGATGTAGCTCTTGAAAGCTTCCGATGTCCAGCGCCCTAGTGCTTGAATTTGAGACTGCGAGAGGCCTTTTTGGGTGGCTGTGGTTGCTGCGCCTATGCGGAAGGAGTGGCCGGAAAAGTGGTCTGCGGGGATGCCGGACAGGAGCAGGACTGTTTTGAGGTGCTTTTGGAACCAGAAGCTTGTAGCTGGGTGGTTGGATTCTTCGACGAAGAGAGTATCCAATGTGGTTTTGGTTTGGGATTTCCTGAAGTGAAGGTAGGCTAGGAGGGTCTGATAAGGTTGAATTGGTGACTGGAGGTTGAATATGTAGATGAAATGTCCTCTCCTGGTTTGGTCCGTATTGCTTTGTTTAATTGAGAATGACATCGTCTCTGAATCGAGTACTGACAGGTCCGATACCGTTGGATGGATTAGCGGGTTAAAGATGGATGTGGTAGAAATTTCCGAACATCTTAGAAAGCCGAAGAATGCTAGTATAAACATGGTGTTGAGTGTGCGATCGACGTGCTTGGAGTGATATCCTTTACGGAGGGTAGAAATGCATCTGGTCAGTATATCCAGGGTTATAGGTTGCCTGGCGTCTGGGCGAGCGGGCTGGGTTCTTTGAATGCCCTTGATGAGCATAGAAGTTTGGGAGCTGGCTATGGCTGCAGATGGAGAGTTGAATATGAGCTTGTGGAAGAACTGGACTCCACTCATGTAAACTTTAATTGAGCTGGCTTGGAGTTAGAATGAACTGGTCACAGGCTGAGATCCAGATGAGGCATCTGAGGAACGGCATTAAGGCGGGGGAGTGGCCTTTGTTAATACAATGAACAGTTGCCTCGTTATCACAATGTAAGATTATACTGGAAGCCGACCACTCTTTCCCCCATAGGGTTGCTGCGACGACCAGGGGATACAGCTCGAAAAGTGCTGAAGATGCTAAAGCCTGTGGAATCTCTAAGAGCTGGGGGGGCCAAGTGGATGCAAACCAACGGACTTGGTAAAAGCCTCCGAAACCGATGGAAGGAGCGGCGTCGGTGAACAGGTGAATATTGGCGGGGGAGGAGGCCATGTCACTGTAGAAAAATGACAAGCCGTTCCATTGTCTGAGGAATTTTATCCATAAGCTCAGCTCGTCAAGGCAGGGGCTGGATATGGATAACTTGTCCTCTAGAGCGTGTGCGGAGGACGCGAGAGAAAGGAGGTGTGAAACGAACGGGCGGCCTTGCGGGATTATTCTCATCGCGAAATTCTGATGGCCGAGAACAGACAGGAGCTCGCGTTTGGAGCAGCGGGGATTAGCTAATATGGCGGAAGCGATCACGATCGTTCTGTCGATTTTCTCTTTTGGCAGAGAAGCCTGGAATTTAAGTGAATCTAATTTAATTCCGAGAAATTCGATGGACGTGCTCGGTCCTGAAGTTTTGTCTGGGGCGAGGGGAACGCCGAGATTTTCAAAAACCTGCTGGACTTTTGCTAGATGCGCAGCCGGAAGCGAGTCGTGAGATGAGATGATTAAAAAATCGTCTAGTAGGTGGATGAGGTAGGGAATTGCATAATTGTTAGAGAGAATCCAGCAAATTGCCTCTGACAACATGTCGAAAATTTTTGGGCTGCTTCTGCAGCCGAAAGTGAGACGGACAGAAAAGTAAAACTTTTTTGCACCATCGGATGCCGAAAAGGTGCCAGAAGTCTGGGTGGATGGGCATGACTTTAAACGCGGATGTGATGTCGACTTTGGCTAGCCAAGCGCCACGACCGGCATGTTTAATTAAAGTGATGGCTTGATCGATGTTATGATAGTGCAGAGTAAATTCCTCGATCGGAATGAGGCTGTTGATGCTTGGAAAGGCAGAGCCGTGCGGTGACGAGAGATTATGAGGCGCTTTTTGCCCGAGAATTTATGTGTCGCTACGCCAATGGGGCTGATGCGAAACGCGGTAAAAGGGGGAGCGTCGAAGGGGCCGATAATGAATTTAGCGTCGATCTCCTTTTTATGAGGAGATCGACTGACTCAGGTTCGGCGAGCGCAGACTGGAGGTTGGGGCATATTAAGCTGTGTGATGGAAGACTGATAACGCCGGGGTCGAAGCCGTTCGCGAGACTGGTCAGAAGATATTCAGTGAACTGAATGTCGGGGTGCGAAGACAACTCGAAAGACAAACAAGAAACATTCACAGGAGTCGAGAGGTAATTTTTCAGATTTTTATTCTGAACTTGAGATATTGGGCATACAATTCGAGCCTGTGCACCGCTGCAAAACGAGCACACGTGCAGGAAGCGACAATGCTGCCTGGTGCACCTTCCTACATTGAAGTTCCTGCATGCCTCCAAATTGCTGGGTTGCCCATGGGTTTGGTTAGCTGGGTGGTTTGGCAGGCGCGGAACAGAGGAAGTGGATTTGGGAGGCAAATCTGGGCGTGGGGGAAGAGAGGGAGTGACTAGGGGACAATCGATTGTGGAATACGCTACTGAGCGACATACTGCGCAGGAAATGTTGAGAACGCCCAGGAAAACCCTGTTATGCAGCTCAGTGTCCAGTGCTCCCCAGTAGGGGCACTGGTTCCACTGAGCCACACGAATGGCATATTTGGCAGAAAAAAGTTTGTGATATGTGTAGAAATGCGCGCCCCCATAGGAGAGAGCGAGCTCTGCCATGATGGCGAGGTAATCGCCCAGCTCGCGTCTCCTATGAGGGAACGCAGTGCAGATCACATCTATGTAGCGGTTAAAAGCGACGGTAAATTCGGGGAAAGACAGCGTGCAGGTGTGGTTGGGTGACTGATTTTTAAACGTGAGCGATAGATCGCCGTAAGTGATCTGCCGCTCGGTTGACAGGGGTGATAAAGGTGAGAGGAGAAAATAAAGTTCTGTGTCCGCACCTGTCAAGATCTGAGATCTGATGTTCCCCGAAACTGGAGGCGGTTCCAAGGCTGGTGCGTTTATTGGTACTGGCATTGCTGTCGCCGTGGCCTATGAGAAGTTCGATCTGTTCTGCGGAAGAGAGAGAAGGGAGGGGATGGCGGCCGCCTGAGCGGCTAGCGGAGTCATGCTCGCGCTAGCAGCGGCTTCTAGGGTGGCTGGGAAATGGCCGAGGACCGGCGCCTGCATCGCTAGCTGAGGCAGCCTTGCACTAGTCGTCGATGGAGGCGCCGTGGGCCAAGAGCCAGGGGTGGGGACTGGGTGAGAAAGCACCGGAGCTCCAGGTGCTGGTGAGCTAATGTTTCGTGGATGACCCGCAGTGTTGACTGCTGGCGGGGTGTTGGCTGGAGGATGAAGCTGGCCTACGGCGAGAGGGACGAGTTGCTGGAAGCCCTCGATCGATGGGTTCATGGCGTCCGGGAAATCCGTGGCGGTACCCGCGCTCGCCGAAATCCTGCTGTGCCGGCTTGCCAGCGGGCGGCCACGACGAGCCGTGGAGGTGGATTGCCCGGGCCGGGAATAAGGAGAACCACGAGCCGCGCCCGGCTTGTTGATGGTTTTTTGCGGAGCGGACTTCGGTGAGGCGGTATCCGCCAGGGAAGAGGCGTAGAGGCAATAAAGCTCCGCCTTGGTCATCCGCCTGTGGAATTGGACGTCCGCGTTGGAAAGAGCCAGTCGTAGGCCCTGGACAGTCCATTTCTGGATGGCGGGGATCGTGTTGTGAGTAGAGGTGTACGAAGAAGCTGGAGAAGGAGGTTGACGTCTCTTTGGGCCAGGTGATGAAGTGCCACCTCTGGATTTAGCCTTTCGAGGTGCGGAGCTGGCGGCCCCGTGATGAAGCCGGGGAATCGATTAATGATTCCGAGCCTGAGCTGGAATGATGGGAGGCGCTCGGCGGCGCTGGAAGATTGCTGTTGGCATATAAGTCGTCGATGACGGGGGTCTCGGACATAGCGTCGAACTGAACGTTGATGCTTAATCTTAAGAGATAGAGCAGGTAAGATGGTTTCCCAATTTATAAGCGCGCTCGCTAGGGCTGATTGTGTAGATGCGGTGATTGCTGATAGTAGACCAGCCGTGCTGATTATATGCTCCGGCTCCTTAATTAACTTTGTTAATTAAACATCATTTATAGCATTGTGTTAGCTTTTTACTTCTGCCCATTATATTTCAGCTTCAAAAGTAACAAATGTGGTGTTCATCTGTAAAGATGATCTTGATAGTTAAAACGTGCGAACATCATAAACCTTTGTTAATCACAGATTTTTTGTGATCTTACAAAAGTCTATGATAAATGCACACGCTGGTCGAGGGAACCACCTCGATTAATTCACCTTCCGGGTGAGCCTACAAAAACACGGCTCTTAATCCTTGATGTTTCGAGTCAGGTCCGTGGGCGTGGCTTGTTGGTTTTGACTAAATCTTTGGTGTTTCAAGTCTCACGAAACCTGTACCCCAGGGGTCTTCAACTACTTTTCTTTGAGGGCCAGATTCCAAAAGTATAAATAGGATGCGGGCCAGTTTTTTTTACCATATCCTCATTTCTTCTGTTATTTTGTTTTTCTGTTATTTATTTTGTTTTGTTCCTTTTATACTGTTTTTGTTGCTGTTACTTATAGGCCATATATTAAAACATGCACACAAATATTGCATCCAGTATTTGTGCCTTTTCATGATATTAAATTAAAAGGGATATTGTCTTTTTAATTGTATTTTATATTCCTTAATGCGTTACTTTACCCCAAAATTGTTACTAATTTACTCACCCACAGTCCTCCAGTACATCGAGATGTGGGTGGCATTGTTTTTTCAAGAAGATATTTCTGAAGTTATTTGGTTGAATTAATTAAAGTTAAATCAGTAAAAGTAAAAAACGCAAATACATTCAACTCAACTCATCTCAACTTTATTTATATAGCGCTTTTACAATTTTCATTGTTACAAAGCAGCTGCACATGAGACACATTGACTACAAGCAAAACAATCAAAGTTGTACCTGCAAAAACAAGAAAAGGTTGAAACACAGAAGACAGACACACCCACACACAAAACACTCCACACACACAACACGCACACGCACCAACACACACAGACACAGAGACACACACACACACGGATGCGCACGCACACACACACAACACACACACACACACGTACGTACACAGACAAGTACGCACACACACACACGCTCAGTGAGAGCACACATTTAGGATAAAGGAGAGAGAAGCACAGGTCAAATATAGCAGATAATAAATTCCTATATGCAATATTAATTAAGTAAAACTTTAAGATTCTAAAGCAGCCCCCCCGGTCAGGCAGATAGTGCAAAAACAGTATGCAAACGGTGGCGAGGAACCCAAAACTCTAATCGAGAAAAAAAACCTCAGGAGAACCCAGGCCCAACCAGGGGATTCCAGTTCCCCTCTGGCAAAAGCTGCTGCCTCTGCACAAGCTCCAGAGAACTTGCACAACAAGGCTAAATAAAATAAATAAACTTAATAATAAAATAAATTATAGTTTAAGATTATCATTAATAATCTAATAGCATTTGAAGTTTTGTGGTGAAGACATGTCAAGAGACCGCGTCCTTCTTTATCCAGCTCTATCATCTCAGCTCTTGTCAGGTCCCCACTTCCCATTCTCCGCTCTACCATCAGGTCAGGCCATGAACTGCATCCTGCTCGCTGTGGTAACCTTGGAACAATGAGACAAGACTGGCTGAGAGTAGAGTACTGTTCTGTACTCTTTGATGCAACAAGTACATCAGTTGTGTTTTTGGTTCCGGTTGATCTAACTAATGCAGCCTAAACCCTCTAAAGATTTATATTATGGAAGAGTAGTGTATGCAACATTCAACACAAAAGTAATCCCTGCCCCTTGTGACGTTAAATTAGCATCTTATAAAGCGAGTCAATTGATCTGTGCAAGAAACTGAACACTTATTATCACATCTTCGGGTGAATTCCGATCGCATTCATGTGCCCCACGCACTTATAGGGCAGATCCTTTGATAAGTGCGAGTTCTGGGGGAGATGAACAGCTGTTTTTCGTAAATATAGCCGTTATTCATAATGAATTCAGTAATAAAAACAACACTGTTTCCCCTTATCTGAGACAACCGTTCACGTGGTGTGCCCTTCCTACAGTTAGCCTACTTTCAAGGGCACAAAACGCGTTTTAGAACACGACCTATCGCGTGCGCAAACCGATTGCCTGTGGCTGTGCAATGCATTGCTGATTATAACCTTGTAAATGACATTAAGTTTCTTGGACTGACCGATCAAATCGCTTTATAAGACGTAAAACATTATGAGCCGCGGGAATTATGTAGCAGCGTTTTGGGCTTTTAAAGATGTGGCGTCTCAGGAGGACGTGCATTGAAGCACCCCGTTCTTAAAGTCTCTCCACTTATTTGAAATGTTAAGGCGGGCCAGGAAAAGATGATTGGCGGGCCGCCAGTTGACTAGCCCTGCTTTACCCTAACCCTAACCTTACTCTAACCATCTAAACTACTTATGGTTGTTAAAATTGACGAAAAAACACGTTTGGGTGATGACGTCAGAATCGAAACACCAAGGATTTAGTGAGAGCCACAAAAAATACATCATCTCTGAGGTGCTGGATAAATCAACATAATCCAAATGTTCATTATTAGATTTTAAATATATTGTAATATTAAAATGTACAAATATTTTAATGTATAAAAACACATTTTATTAAAAAATATCCTGCTGATTAAAAATGTTAATTGTTTATGAATAAGGCAGTGTTTCCCAACCCTGGTCCTCGTGGCACACCTTCCAGAATGTTTTAGATCTCTCCCTATATGAAACGCATCAATCAGGTGCCACCACGACCAGGGTTGGGAAACACTGGAATACGGTAGGCTATAATGTTTTAGTGTTGTGAATGTGTGTATGGTTCAGTGCTCAGCGGCGTGTGGCTCAGGCAGTCAGCAGAGGGCAGTCGTGTGTCTGATGACGTCACATGAGGGATTTACCGTCATGCCTCCGTTTGAGTGTTCATCTCTAGACAAACCCCTCAGTCAACAGAGCTGCATCATCAGAACCTGCACAGACGCCTGGTACCACACAGACTGGAGCCCTGTGTGTACCACACACACACACACGCACACACACACACACACATCTTGATATATGATATCATACATTTAACAGACTGAACTGTAATCTGCTTCAATTCTGATTAGAAAAGTCACCACATGAAACATCACATTTTATTTCAGGTGCATTTGCTGATATAACTGGACCAAAAGAAGACACGAATATAATCAGAAGTGAAGTTAATGCGTTAATTTTGCGGAAAGAAATATATTCTGCTATATAAAGTCCAACTACTTTTTTATTTTTTAATTGGACAAATTCTTTTCTCATCAAAACTGTTTTTTTCCTTTAACAGTTTTTTCCTCTTCAAAAAATATTTTTTCTCTTAACATTTTCTTTTTATCTCTTCAAAAAAAATTCTCTTCATTTTGTTTCTCTTAAAAAATGCTTTTCTCTTGAACATACAATATTTTATATTTTTAAACACTACATGTGTAACAGCATTCTCTACATTTTGAAGTGTAGAAAAATGATACTTGAATTTCACTTCTGTTGAGCACAAAGAAATATATTTGGAAGAATGTTAGCAATTTTCAGTACTGGGACATCGTCCACTACCTGAGTAGAAAACATATTGCATATTTTTTGTTTTGTTGAACACATAATGATAAATTGATATATGGATCAGGTACATTTGTGTCCATAGGATTATGTCAAAAGGTGGAGTTTAACACAGGGCCGTAAAACACAATAATCTGTAATGCTGATCACTGAATTTGCCTGAGACAAGAAGAGCATGTGTGTTTGAAGCTGCTCCTCACATGTTTTCTTGTGGTCTTATATTATAGACTGCAAAATAGCCATTCATCATTATATCACTATACTCTTATATATACTATACTCATATAATCTTTTGTTACAGATCTAAAGAAGTCATCAGTTTATACAGATATGTAATAGATAAGATGTTAAACAATCACAGTGGTTTATATATTTGTATCATTCTTAATGTTGTTTGTATACTCTTTTATTCCCTTGCATGTGTATTTGCTGACAGCATTAAACCAAAAGACACTGATATAATCAGACGTGAAGAAGAGTCTGTGACATTGAGCTGCACATATGAAACAACCAGCAGTTATCTCTATCTTTACTGGTACAAAAAGAATCCACAGAGAACCCCAGTTAGTGCTGTGCAGTGATACACTGAATCATTGTACAGTGGTCATAATTGTGATTTACAGTGAATAAAAAACAGCTATTGACAAGTTGGAACCAAGTACCAGAGCTGACTGTTTTATAAATAGTAAGAAACCGCAACCACATTAGTCTTAAATTAAGACTTCTGCTGCAAAGTTGCGCCACTGAGTTCCAAAGTTCAAGGTGATTTCTGACCTGCGAATTTGCATCACGTGAAGTCGTGCGACCAGATGGAGATGTGACCTCTCTCTCCTCAGGACCCTCCTCCATTCTTGCACTAGTTTCCTCATATACTGCCCCCAGCCCATAATCGCAGGTGCTGTCGCGAAGGAGGAGTCACACAGGTGCAGTGGCGCAGGAGGAGTCGTGCAGCTTGAGTCGCGCAGGTGCAGTGGCGCAGGGGGAGTCACGCAGGTGCAGTCGCGCAGGGGAGTCACGCAGGTGCAGTCGCGCAGGTCGAGTCGCGCAGGTGCAGTCGCGTAGGTCTTTACCTCATCAGTCTTCACACGAGGAGGGCTGCACCTGAGGGCTGCCGCTTCAGAAATCAGTGCTAATGCAATAGGCAAGGCAAGGCAAGTTTATTTATATAGCACATTCGCTGCGCGAATTGCAAGGGCAATTCAAAGTGCTTTACATAAAATGATTGACAGAGAGAAATAAGACGTATCTTTAAAATGCAAATGATTTAAGATCACAAATACTTTAGATTTTAAGAGACAATAAAACAGCAATAAACAGATTAAAAATGTGATTGTATATATAAAAAGAATAAGAGCAAAAGAAAAAGAAATGAGAAATAGAAGTGCAGTTGATGTAAACCAGTGCTCAGGTTGTAAATGCACAGCTAAACAGGTGTGTTTTTCATCTGGATTTAAAAGTAGCTACTGTTGGTGAACATCTGATGTCGTCTGGAAGCAGATTCCAGCTATGGGTGGCATAATGGCTAAACGCTGACTCACCTTGTTTGGAGTGAACCCTTGTTATCTCTAATTGACTTGATCCTAATGATCTGAGAAGTCTGTTTGGTTTATATTCAATAAGCATATCTGAAATGTATTTAGGTCCTAGACCATTGAGTGATTTATAGACAATTAATAATACTTTGAAGTTAATTCTAAAAGTAACTGGTAACCAGTGTAAGGACCTGAGGATTGGAGTGATATGCTCAGATTTTTTGGTTCTGGTCAGAATCCTGGCAGCAGCGTTCTGTATGAGCTGCAGCTGTCTGATGGTCTTCTTGGGAAGACCTGTAAGGAGTCCATTACAGTAATCCACCCTGCTGGTGATGAAAGCATGATAGCACTAGTTTCTCTAAATGGTTTGAGACAAAACATCTGATTCTGGCTATGTTTCTGAGATGGTAGTACGCTGATTTGCTTATTGCTTTGACATGACTGCTGAAACTAAGGTCAGACTCTAAAATGACACCAAGATTTTTTTACCTTACTTTGTGTCTTTAGACCTCTTAAGTCAAGGTATGTGTTTACCTTGTTAGTTTCATCCTTGTTACCAAAAACAATGACTTCAGTTTTGTTTTTAGTTAACTGAAGGAAGTTTTGACACATCCAGCTGTTCATTTCCTCAATGCAGTGGCAAAGAGAGTCAATAGGCCTGTAGTCATTGGGTGAGAGGGCTAGGTAGATCTGAGTGTCATCTGCATAGCTGTGGTAGGCAATTTGGTACTTTTTCATTATTTGGCCAAGTGGGAGCATATACAAATTGAAGAGGAGCGGAGCGAGAATCGAGCCCTGTGGAACACCTCAACTCATGGGTGTCCAGTCAGATTCATGGTTGCCTATGTTCACATGTTAACCTCTCCCTTTAAGGTATGACCCGAACCATTTAAGTACCAACCCAGAAAGCCCTACCTAGTTTTCCAGACTATGTAGGAGAATGGTGTGATCTACCGTGCCAAAGGCAGCACTGAGATCTAGTAATAGCAGAACTGATATTTTGCCTGAATCAGAATTCAATCGAATATCATTTATGATCTTTATGAGCACTGTCTCTGTGCTGTGATGCTGACGGAAACCAGACTGATAATTGTCCAGGTAGCCATTTGAGTTCAAGAATTTGGTCAGCTGATTGAAGACAACCTTTTCAATGATCTTGCCTATAAAAGGAAGATTTGATATTGGTCTGTAGTTAGACAGTAAGGTTTTGTCTAGATATCTCTTTTTTAGTAGAGGTTCGACAACTGCATTTTTAAGGGACTCTGGGAAAGTTCCTGAGAGCAGTGAGGTATTTACTATTTTTAGGAGATCTGCTTCCAAACAGTTAAACACTCTTTTGAAAAAGGATGTGGGAAGTGTGTCAAGGCTGCAAGTTGACACTTTAAGATGCTGTACCGTCTCCTCCAAGGTTTTGTGATAAATTGTCTGAAATTCAGACAGAGTTACTAATTTCTGATGTACTGAAGTCAGATTGACCAGACTGCCGCATGGAGCTTTGCTGATTTCCATTCTGATATTATTGATCTTCTCAAGGAAAAAGGTTGCAAACTCATTGCATTTGTCATCAGACAGCATTTCCCTGGGAACTTGACTCGGGGGATTTGTTAGTCTCTCTACAGTTGCAAAAAGAGTGCGAGTGTTATTTATGTTGCAGTTTATAATGTTAGAGAAAAAGTTCTGTCTAGCTTTGCCTAAGTCAACATTGAAGGCATGCAGACTGTCTTTATAGATGTTATAGTGAACTTCAAGTTTTGTTTTTCGTCACTTACGCTCAGCTTTTCTGCATGTTTTTTTCATGCTTTGTACTCCTGGTGTGTTTCTCCAGGGTGCTTTCCGCCTGCCAGTTATCGCCTTGACCTTTACTGGAGCAATGGCAACGATAGCATTTTTTACTTTTGCATTGAAGCTATCGAGGAGAACATCAATAGGGTCTGCAGATATACTTGGTGACAAAAACATAGCATTCATAAATAGCTCACTGGTGTTCTCATTTATGAATCTCTTTTTTACAGAGATGGGTCTATCTTCAGTGGCAGGACTGATTGATATATCAAAGAAAATACAGAAATGATCAGACAGCGCCAAATCTCTAATAATAGTGGATGAAATGTTTAGGCCTTTGCTAATGAGCAGATCCAGAGTGTGTCCACGATTGTGTGTGGGACCGTGCACATGTTGGATCAGATCAAAAAATATGTTTAAAACATTTAAGAGTTCATTTGCAGTGTTGTTTTCTGTCTTGTCTACATGAATATTAAAATCTCCTGCAATAACAAAGCAGTCAAATTCTGAGGAAATAGCTGATAGCAGTTCTGTAAAGTCATCAACAAAGACTGTGGAGTATTTGGGAGATCTGTAAATAATTGTAAACAGAGTGTGTGGTGTACCTTTTAAAGCAATACTCAAGTATTCAAAGGACAGGTAGTCACCAAGTAACACTTGCTTGCATTGAAAGAGATCTTTAAATAGAGCAGCTATTCCTCCACCTCTCCTAATAGCTCTGCAAACATTTATCAAAGTAAAGTTTGGGGGGGAAGATTAATTGAGGATTGTATCACTACAACCATCATCTAACCAAGTTTCATTTAGAAATATGAAGTCCAGTTTGTTACTGGTTATGAGGTCATTGACCAAAAAGGATTTGTTTTTTAGTGAACGAATGTTTAAAAGTGCTAATTTAATAGTAACTGTTTTTTGTTTTTTACCCCTGTCATTCTCAGAGTGACGTCTAATAGGTAGTAGATTAGATAGGTTTGCCATACGACTGGAAAGGGCCTTAGTTTTTGGCTTACTTATCAGGACAGATATAGGTAAAACTAAAGGAACACTGGCTTCCCACTTGTTCTGTAAATATTTGAGATTGTTGCTGTTATCATAGCGGGGACCCAATTCATATCAGTTACCAGTGCTCTTTGCAGTCTTGTTTAGTCCACCTCCAACAGATGGGGGTTTGTGTGATCCCTGGCGTTGTGGCAGAGGCCGGAGAGCTCTTTCAGAGGGAACGGGTTGGCGAGGTTCACCCAGAGGCTTTGGTGGTTGTCGGGCTTGTCGCTTTTTAGTTGAAACTTGTGGACTCGCGACAATAGAGTGGGAGAGTTTTGTTCCAGCAAACACTAGTTCCTCCATTTTCTCTGAGAAGCTCAAAAGAGGTGATGTAGGAGAGAGTGTGTAGTGAGAGGGGCTGTGAGTCTGGTGTTTCTGAAGGCTGAAGTATGTTGTTTTGGCTCTCCCGGTTGTTATCCACAGAAACGTCCTTGGGTGTTGAGTCTTCGTCATCATCCAACTGATGTGATGTCACTGGGCAGGGTACGGCCTGAGTGGTGTTACCCAAATGTCCATCCGACTGCTGAGGTGGGTCACTGAGGCCGGGTGTATGTGTGCCATTCAGGAGTGGACTGGCACACTCTGCTGATGTGTGAAGGAGGGAGAAGAGGATATTGTCCTTTAGCACTCTTGAACCAAGTTTGTTTGGGTGGAGGCCATCTGTTGTAAAAAGTTGTCTTTGACTCCAAAAGAGATTAAAGTTGTCAATGAAGTTCAGTCCTCTCATGTTGCAGGTTTTTTGCAGCCATGTGTTCAGACTGAGTAGCCGAGAGAACATATTTGTTCCCCGAGCTGGGAGAGGTCCACTGATGAACGACTGAAATTTCAGTTTTCCAAGAATTTCAAAGAGTTCATTAAAATCCCTTTTTAGGAGCTCTGACCGCTCTTTTCGAATATCATTTTTCCCCACATGTATGACAATCCGATTTACAGACTTATGTTGTGTCAGGATGTTGGACAGTTCCTTGCTTACATCAGCAATCATTGCTTGAGGGAAATAGTATGTAAGTATAGCCCTGCTACGAAGGTTTCTTATAATAGAGTCCCCAACTATCAGAGTATTGGGCTCGGCTGCTTTCTGAGCAGAGCCCCATTGTCTGTTTGACACAGAGCGTCTGCCAGCTGCAGTGTCCACTTTTGATTTTTGCCTGACCATATTTGGGGATTCTTCACCGATATTTATTAGTGCCTCAAATCTATTTTCAAGATATACAGGGGGTGGTAGAATACCAACATTGTCTAGTCGAGTCTTAGCCATATCTGGGGTAGATGAAGCTAATGCAGCAATTTGTGAAACTCTTGACAGTCTAATATTATGAGCACCTTTAGGTCTTGCGCCCTGTTTCTGCCAATGGTTTGTGTCCTCAGTTACCTTTGTTTGCATCTGTACAGGTTTGTCTGAGCTCAGTATAATCTGTTGAGAAGTACTGGGTTCACAGAACTCACCGGCTATATGCTGATGGGGTCCATGGCTAGGCTCAGCTGTGTGTTCCTGCAGAGACGGCAGTATTGAAAGTAACTTTGTTTCGAGAACTGCAATCTTTTGTAGAAGTTTGTGGCAGTTTGAGCAGCAGGTGGTTGTTGATCCAAAAGAAGGCATTTTCACACCAGTTTGAGTGTGGGCAGCTGAGTTATCCTTAAGAGTTTCAATTGTCGGCAGTAAGCTGGTAGACCACTATCCTAGAAGAAATCCTGGTTGCTGAGCATTCCAAAAGTTTTGAAGTATTTCCCAGAGTCTTTGGTTTTAGTTTCTAATTGTTTTGTCTGAGCACTGTACTGAACTGCTGGTGTTTAAATAAGATAAAGCATAAAATCAGAAGCGCAAAGCATTGAGCGCTAGTAAATGCATCCAAACAGTCGCAAAGCCGGAAGCAACAATACAGCCTCTATGAATGCTTAATGGGTCAGTGATTGCTACACAGCTGAGCTCACTTACTCAATTAACAGCTCAAGGCTTCAAGTGACTAAACGTGCTAGGTGAAAAGTCAATCTAGATGGCTAGGTGCTAACAACAGCTAGTTGACGAACAACAGTTTACCTTCAAAGCAGTGCAGGAAGTTCAATAGTCCTTTGCTAACAAACAGCTACTAATCCAGTTCAAGCAAACACAGCAAGCTCACTACAGCTACAGCTAACTAGGCAGAAAAAAAGTTTCTCTGACAAAAGGCTATACTTGCCACTCTAATATTTTGAATCTGGTTTGCGATACCAAAGCTCAACCACAAGATGTCACTGTCCCATACATTTTCTTTAAATGCGACCAAGTTACACGACCCATTCAACAGTTTGTTCCCTGATCTTATAATATTATTTCAACAGCACAGCACTCAATCCAGATGAGATCAGTGAATCAAACTACAACATGATGATGACAACCAACACCATTTGACTATATTTTTATTTGCATTACCATAACAAATATCATTTTAAAGCACACAGTTGCAGCATGCCAAAAAACCAACACATGAAAGTCAAGAGTCAAGAGCCCAACTCAAGGAAACACTGATCACCATGATGGAGACTTTTGTGAGCTGGGAACGTTCTTAAAACATAAAAAACTGGACATGTTGAATGTTTTTAAAACATTTTCAAAAACATGAAAAACCTCCAAGGAACATTCTTATAACAAATTTTTCTTAGCTGGGAGTCCAGGTGCGCATGCGTCCGATGAAACGGTCTATACACACTTATTTTTATTTGGTTATTTTATTTCTCATATTAGATATTATTTAGTTGAACTGTTTGCAGATTAAGCAAGTACGAACTTCAGCACAAGTTAATAAAAAATCAGTTTTAAACAACTAACTATGAAGAACGTGTCACAGGAACTCAATATATTTCACCTAATAGAATTTATTCTTTAAAATTAATCTTACACCATTTCAATTCACAGCTTTACAGAAAATACTGTACATGTTGTGTGTCAGAAGTTTGGTTAAGTACACAGAAGCACGGCTCTACGCTGCGACCATTTCAGGCACATTTGTGATATTATGTACTGTATTGAAATAAAAGCATTGCACTAGTAGCCATTCATTTATGCCTTTCTATTATGAGAAGGGAAAATACACATAATTTAGTGCATGGGTCTTCAAACGTGAAACTGCGAGGGGTCCGCTAATGACCGTTTACTCACAGACAACTTTTTGTTAGAAATTTAAAGCATGGGTACAGAAATATTACAACCAATGTTCTCATTGAAGCTCCCGTGCATTGCAATTTTAACCTGCGTGTGGACAAAAACATCCATTCAGGCAGCAGAAGCGATAGATGAAATGTTACGAGAAAGACAACAGAGCTCAGAATTATAAAATATCGGTGTGTTCTGCAACACACAGAGAAGCGGGGGGAAAAAAAAAAAGAATGAAACGGCCTGCTTTTTGTCACGCCAGAAGGACGGGAGTCAAATGCAGGGTCACAAAATAATAGTTTTAATAAACAAAACTGCAGAATACACAATTACACTCAGACAGACCAGTCAACCAAAAGGGATCGGGGCTCGAGTGCTCGGCCAGGGGGAGAAGCAAGGGGAAAGTCTTGAGTCTGGGTGGGGTCCGAAGGACCGATCTCACGGGGAGAGTCACGAGAGGTTCCGTAGCACACCCCCTGAGGGGGAATCTGGTAAACCGCTTGAACAACCCCGGAGGGAGAATCTGGTAATCTGCATGAACAACCCCGGAGGGAGAAACTGGTAATCCGCTTGAACAACTCCGGAGGGAGAAACTGGTAATCCGCTTGAACAACCCCGGAGGGAGAAACTGGTAATCCGCTTGAACAACCCCGGAGGGAGAGGCACGATTCTACACGAACTACCTCACCGGAAGAGATGGATCCACCAGGGAGAACTCCTTCAGCCGCCAAACAGCAAGGAACCAAGGCCGCCGGTGGCTGGAGGGAATGGGTAACGGGCAGAGCAGACCAGAGAGTGGGACACCAAGCAGGTTGTAAAAGAGAACTGGATCCTAGACAAACAATACTAATTAGCCAAGAAATTTAACCGACAAAACAAGACTAGATTCTTTACAAGACTGAAAGTCAGGAGGGCTAGAAATCTAACGGACTGACAAGGAACATAGGAATTCTGGAAGAATAAGAAGGGAGAGAGGAGATTGCTAGAGTGGAAACCGGTGTGGTGTGATTAGCGGAAGTAGCAACAGGGGTGCAGTGATGAGTGGATAACAAGGGGGGCGGGGCACCCAAAAGTAAAGACCGAGCACGTGTAGAACTGTCAAAAAGTTCTGTCCCATGTGCTCAGCGAGGAGAAACATAAACAAGACACAAAACAAGCAGGTGCTCAGACCCGGGACCTGACAGCTTTTACAACAGAATGCAAAACATGGGCATTCAGAGACAAGCTCTACCTCCACTAGAATAGTCTTTGTGTCACAGGGTCAGTCATCTCATTGAAGCCTTTATAAAAACTAAGGTTCAGGACAAGTAAATGTTTAACTGTCCATCTCACAGTAACCTCATTTGGCAGATCCCGCTCCTCAAGCGCTAATAGAAAACGTTCGTGCTGACCTGTTGCGTGCATATATTTCATTAAAAAGCAGGTATAATAATTAAAATGGCAACTTTTTTATTTTGATAATGAACAGGCTGTCAAGTTCGCTTGAAATGTTGAAAATGATTTATGGTCAAACAGATATGACAATGAGTATGTCATTCCATACAGCAAAGTTAGCTACTTTCAGTTGTGTAAACTCTTGCACTAAAAACACAACATTGCGCTTTTGCAAAAGAAAGAAAACTTACAGGATGCGTCTGTCATCTTACCTTGAACTTATTTGTGAAGCACTGCGCCTCACAAACTGAACCAAACTCAGCATCAAATTGTCCATTTTTTTCTCTTTCATTTTGTTAATCTGTTAATTGTGAAATATTCTGCGTATTTATTCATTTTAGATTATGATTTTATGAAAAATATGTTGATATATATTTTTTAATGTAGGCCTAAGCTAACTTACATACTATTTTCCTTAAACCATCGACCCATTTTTCAAGTCTCGCGACCCATGGTTTGAAAATGAATACAGTCTTTAAACGTCGATGCACTTCTGAAATGTGGGAAGTGGTTTTCTGTCACATAAGTA
This sequence comes from Triplophysa rosa, assembly GCF_024868665.1. NCBI lineage: Eukaryota > Metazoa > Chordata > Actinopteri > Cypriniformes > Nemacheilidae > Triplophysa > Triplophysa rosa. The sequence continues at coordinate 87,703 of NW_026634132.1, forward strand.
TGCACGTCGCATACTTTGCATTATATATATTGAGGAGAACTTATCATGACGGACACTTCAGAGAGAGAAATTTGTGTTGCTGGACAAAGTTTTATTAAATGCTGCAAAGAGACGCAGAGGAACTGATGAAATATGGTTAACGGATGATTAAATGCTTAATACGTCTAACATTAAACTTCTGAATTCAACACAAATGTTGAGGGTGTTTTACATGCACAAATATTCACAACATCATCATGACAACTGTTTCATCACCTTAACGCGCATTTGAACTAAGGCAAACTCAACATAAAATCTGCGTCTAGCATTGTAAATTTCCTCCTAAATTTCCTAAAATTGCTCCGGGATGCAGACACACCCCTCTCGGCCTGACTGCAGTTCTTGACGTAGCTTGAGAGCTCCCTGTAACAATGGCAGGACACTAGAAACTTTGGTCCGCCCAAGAGGCCATATGACTGACAGATTAAGCAAGTTTAGAGGTGTGGAAATGTCCCCACAGTAACAGACCGGTGTACATTCACCAACTTGTCAAAAGTTAACAGCAAGAACAATGTTTATGAGTTTAAGAATTTAGCTTTTAGTCGATCGTGATGAATTCTTATTGTAACCGATGTAAACGCGACAGCTTACTCCTTCCAAAGCCACCAGAAGGCAAGCTATTATATAAAGGTATTATACCTTTAGCCAAAAAGCGTAACGGCTAATAATAACGCCCTGGCTTCAGCGGAACGCAGGAAAGGACACCGGATGCTAGTTTTTTGAATGGATGTCAATGGGTTTTGTTAGCCGTTACGGGTTCTCCAATTGGAAGTATTACAGACCCTCCTATCTCCCTCTAATAAGAGTATCTCCCTTAATTTCTTACTTACAGATACTTCTGATGTAACTGAACTAAATACTGTGTAATGCATACAATAGTGGAATTGACATCTACAATCAAAGTCTAACTTTAACATACACGCTTTAATGTTTTTATGTAGTTTTCTATTATTTATTTGAATGAATTCCCGGCAAGCAAGCCTGCGCTGGCACTTTACAGCCCATGTAGGGCTAGCCTAAGGGCCCCTTGCAGGATTTGCTCACTGGCCAAACGTTGATCCCTTAATGCTGACCCTGCACGGGCCGCTCTCACTGAGCCATACTCATCATACAAACCGCAACAACGGTGACAATCATCAAACTAATTCAGATAAACAGATCAACTGCAATGCATGCTGGGAGTCATGAAGGAGTTTTGTACTAAGATGTTACCCAGCATGCATTGCAGACTGAAGCTTTCTTTTTGTTGATTGTCAACATTGTTGTGATTAATACACCGATTGTTCATGTCTAACCGTTTTGTGAAAATCATTTATTCTGTTAGTCGTCCATAACACCGCTTTAAGCTCTTTAAACTGAATCATAACTCCGCATTCACAAATTAATAATGTATTACACTCAAAAGTAATTTAAAGAACTTCATTGTGATGAAATAACTATCGTTTACTGATCGCACTGGATCTTAGTTCTCTTTGCCACATCATATGTGTTTTAACACACAAGGACAGCTAAAGAAAACTTCACATTAAAACAAGAGCCCAACCAAATCAAAGACTGATCACAATAATGGTTGTTTGATGAGATTTCAACATTTTTTCAACATTAATATCAAGTGCAAAAGTGATCAACATTTCATCAAATTAACAGTGGAGGCTAAGTGAGAGCGGCCCGTGCAGGGTCAGCATTAAGGGACCAACGTTTGGCCAGTGAACAAATCCTGCAAGGGGCCCTTAGGCTAGCCCTAGATGGGCTGTAAAGTGCCAGCGCAGGCTTGCTTGCAGGGTTAAAAGAGCTGCTTCATATCTATCCTTGAATCACTTAACTAATCAAGCTTGATATAGGATATAGAAAGCAATTAGTAATACATTATTAAATACTTTTTGGAGAGTAATTTGTACAGTAATCTAATTAAACTATTGGATATGTAATTAGTAACTAATAATTAATTACTTTTTCAGAGTAACTTACCCAACACTGGGTGCCACATTCATGTTTTTGTGAAGAAAAAAAAAACACCTTCAATTGTCTGCGCTCCTAAATTTTGGGTAACTGTAGTTTGTTTAATCTAAACTTCGTCCATGAGTTATAGTACTATATATTTTCAGAATTACAGATTATAATTGCCTTTTTTTGTAAAAACTATACTGTGGTCTAATAGTAAATATTAGGTTATTTTGAAATGAAATAATCATTTTACCTTATGTCAAAGTCAATTTGATTTGATATATACAATAAAGGTCTGAACCAAAGAATATATGAGGAGCTCAGATGCAGAAGCAGCTAAACGCATCTCCGTCAAAAACGATATAATGATATTATATATAATTTAGCATAAGCCAAATGGTTGGAGTCATTGAAAGAAGAGCCATAAAGCCCCTCCACTCTCTTTTGGTCTTTTGATGTTGATATCAAGTAAACCAGGACTTTTTCAGATCTTTTCCAGGGGCCCTGGACTTTGGTTGGTGCTCTCACCGAAAGTGTTGATAACCCTTTTTGTTTCTCTGTGGGATATTTTACGACTCCTATGCTTCAAAGCAGAGGTGAGAAGTCTCTCTGTCTCATCTCTAACTTAACATCTGAGGCTACCTAGAGAAACTTCTCTGACAAATAGGAACTTGTGTGATTCAATTGTCCTTTTCTATAAATATATCTAAATATCTAGGTTATATGTTGTCGCTCTTGCCATTTTTAAATAATCTGTAATTGTTAAATAGGCAAGTTAATTCAGGCTTTGTTTGTATAAGTACCTCCGAATGAATCATGTCTTGATGCACTTCAAACCTTAGCATATTTGATATCTAAATGTTTGTCTTTACAATTACTCCTTGTTTATATATGTGTGACCATAGAACATTTTCTTTTCATTATGTTATAAGTTGGAATGATATTTTGTAAAGTTGCCAGGAGGTCATAAAGATGCAAATTAGCTGTTGGGTGGACATAGAACCTCTTCCCTGCTCAACTCTGATTGGTCGATTCAAACTCAGGTGGGCATGCCCTCTCATGAGGTTAAATATCGAGCCTGCTCTGAAAAGAGTTTCTTCCTCTCTTCTCTTCTGCTATACCTGCCTCCAAAACTTGGTTCGTGGCATCTCTTCGGAGACTGCCCTTTTCCCCCCACTGGGAGAAAAGAAGGAACAATGGACTTCTGCTGCCACGTGGTTAAGCCATGCGGCCGATCATGAGGCCCGCAACTTTCTGCAGGACTGCCTTCTGAAACCTTTTGAACAATTCTATCTCAACACGCGCATATGGATATCGGTCCAGAACAGAGCTTGCAAGTATCCGTTTCTATTTATAGAATAGCTGCGCTAAGTCTGTGCCTCTTTGTTCTCACGTGCGCGGGCGTTTGTGGAGCGTGTGTGTGGAGAGCGTGCGGTGAGTCTGAGCGTCTTTGATTGTTTAGTGCGAGTTTATGGTTGCTGAGCCATAATTAAGAGTGTTTAAAGCTAGTTTTTCCTTTCTTTCTTTCCTTCTTGAATATTTGTTTGTTTGTTTGTTTTTATTTAAAAGTTAATCTTGGTGAGAGTGTGTTCCGGGCCGTGTGCTACCTGTTGAGGAAGCATGGCGGCTCCGGACTCGCGGGTGTTAAATACACTCACGAGGCGTCATGCAGTAAAGGTGGCGTCCGCAGTGAGTGTAGAGGATTGTTGTCTTGCTGTAGGGGAAGCTGTTGGGCATGGAAGTATTATGTCAGCTTCAAAAATGAATAATGCTGTGGTGTTCTTTTTAAATACTGTGGAGAAAGCTAATGAGCTGGTTGAGCGAGTAATTGTTGTTGATGGTCTGTTTACACCTGTTCTCCCTCTTTCAACGCCGTCTAAAAAAGTGACTCTGTCTAATTTCCCTCCGTTCATTAGTGATGAGTTGTTATCACGGTCTCTTTCCCTTTACTGCAAGTTGGTTTCTCCGATTAAATAAATCCCCATCGGAAGTGCATCTCCATTGTTAAAACACGTTTTTTCATTTAGACGGTTTGCTTACATAATTGTAAAAGATGACGTTGATTTGGACCTCATGTTTAAATACCGGATTGATGATTTTGATTATGTCCCGAAAAAGTATCATTTGCTGCACAAAACACAAATGACACAGATGGTCCACACGAGACGGTGCGGTCTGCAGTGGACCGAGCTGAGTCAGAAGCGATCGCGGCAGAACCGCCTGAGCCTCAAACAGTTCAGTCAGAGATGATTGTGGAGGAGGAATCTGTTTATAATACAGAGACCACCAGGTCTGATGAAGACAAGATCGTCCTGGAAGGTCTGACAGTCCCTAATTCGGACACTATTGAGGTAGACGAGCAGACTGTAATGAATATGGTGTGTGAGAATGTTGGCATCGATACAGAGGCAGAGAGTGCACTGTTCAAAATACCTCGTAAACGAAAGAACAGTGTTAAGACCTGCGATTCAAAATTTGTAAAGAAACTGGACGCTGTTGAAAGCAAAAGTCAGAGTGATATAGAAAGCGACAGTGATTCGGATTCTAGCGTCTCCCTTTCGCAGTGTGAAGGGTCGATTCGCGGTTATGATTTAGAAGACATCAAACTGTTTCTCAAAGCAACAAAAAACAAAAGAGGGGTACGAGTAATTGAGTACTTTCCTGACCTTAAACAATTTGTTGAAAAAACAATGGTGTTGATGACTGAAGGATTGTTTACCAATAAGGAAGTTTATCGTTTGAAAAAATTAGTGAGAAAACTTAATATTGGAATGAGTGATGGTGCTGGAAAAAAAAGCTAAATTAATGGAGCTCAGATCTTTGTTCTTTTTGTTTTATTTCCTATTTATTATGGGTGAAGTCAGTATTGCATCTGTAAACATAAACTGTGCAAGAGATTTGAGAAAAAGAGTAATATTATATGAGGTGTTCAAGCAGAAAAAGTTAGATATTATTTTTCTTCAGGAAACTCATAGTGATTTAAATAATGCTGTTGAGTGGACAAGAGAATTGGATGGCATCACTATACTAAGTCATAATACCTCTGTAAGTGGAGGAGTTGCTGTTTTATTTTCAAAAAGTTTCACTCCAGTTTCTTATGAAATTGATGAAATTATAAAAGGTAGACTTTTGAAGGTTAAAGCTTTATTTGAAAATCATGTCTTTGTTTTTATTTGTGTTTATGCTCCTACTTCAGGAGTTGAAAGAACGTTGTTTTTGAATAACCTTAATTTAATTTAGCAAAATTGTAGTAGTGAAGAGTTTTTATTTCTAGGAGGAGACTTTAATTGTACTGAACAAAATCTCGATAGAAATCATATTGAGCCCCATGAACCCTACCGTAAGAGACTTATCCAAGTTATCAAAACACATGAACTGAGGGATATATGGAGGCTTTTTAATGGCAATCAAAGGCAATACACCTGGTCTCATGCTCGTGACAATGTTTTGTCTTTAGCGAGATTAGACAGGTTTTATACTTTTAAACATCAATGTGGTATTTTTAGTAAGTGTTTTATTGTTCCTGTAAGTTTTTCTGATCACAGTATGGTGTGTTGTTATTTTATTTTGAATTCCATCAAACCAAAGAGTGCCTATTGGCATTTTAATACCTCTCTGTTGTGTGATAAAAATTTTGGAGATACATTTACATTTTTTTGGAAAACATTTAAAGCCACAAAGAATTCTTTCCAATCTTTGAAACAGTGGTGGGATTTTGGAAAAGTACAAATTAAACAGCTATGTCAACAGCACACTTGAAATATCACTGTACAGATGTCAAGAGATATGAAAACTTTGGAGGCATCAATAGTAAAGCTTCAGGAGTTAGTTGATTTAACTGGGGAGAATAGCTGTTTGGAAGCTCTGTCATTGAAAAAGACCCAACTTAGTGACCTTATGGGGGTAAGGCGCGAGGTGCTTTGGTCCGGTCCCGTTTTCTAAATGTTGACCAAATGGATGCTCCAACTAAATTTTTCTTTAACTTGGAAAAGAAGGCTGGACAGAAAAGTCAAATTCATGCACTACTGTCTGTATCTGGCACTTTATTGACTGTCTCTATTGATATTAGAAGGAGAGCTGTTTGTTTTTATGATAAACTGTACAAGTGTGAATGTGACGAAGAGCCTGATATTGACAATACTTTTTTTGAAAAATTGTCAAGGGTGTCTGAAGAAGGCAACTCGAAACTCAACAAGGCATTGAGCCTAGAGGAGTTGCACAATGCCCTGAAGGGTATGGAGTCAGGGAAGGCTCCAGGCATCGACGGTCTCCCAGTAGACTTTTATAATTTGTTCTGTTCAGTGTTGGGGGAAGATCTGCTTGAAGTGCTTAACGAAAGCTTGGCTGAAGGGCGGCTGCCGTTGAGCTGCCGTAGAGCAGTTCTTACACTCCTCCCAAAAAAACGAGACTTGACTGACATCATAAATTGGCGCCCTGTGTCCCTTCTGTGTACAGACTACAAGCTGCTCTCCAAAACATTGGCAAACAGACTAAAAGAGGTAATGGAACAAAGTATTCACCCGACCAAAGTTATTGTGTACTTAATAGGTCTATTTTTGATAATATTTCTTTATTGCGAGATTTTATTGATGTTTCAAAGTTGTTCAATTTGGATTGTGCTCTGATTTCTCTAGATCAAGAGAAAGCATTTGATCGGGTTGAACATAATTACCTATGGAAAACTTTAGAAGCATTTGGCTTTTGCCAAGAGTTTGTGACCAAGATAAAAGTCCTGTACACTGATGTTGAGAGTCTGCTGAAAGTGAACGGTGGCTTGTGCACTCCTTTTAAGGCTGGCAGAGGTGTCAGACAAGGGTGTTCTTTGTCCGGAATGCTCTATTCAATAGCAATAGAACCTCTATTACAGCAGATAAGGAAAAAATGAATGGTGTACAAATACCTGGTTTTAACCATAACGTCCATTTATCAGCTTATGCTGATGACGTAATTGTAATTGTCAATAATCAAAGCGATATAGAGATTTTATTTAAATTAATTGAGGATTTTAATGTCTTATCCGCCGCTAAAGTGAATTGGAACAAAAGTGAAGCTTTAGTGTGTGGAAAGTGGGCGAGTGGGAAACTAAGATTTCCTGAAGGTTTACGTTGGAATACAGAAGGTTTTAAATACTTAGGAATTTTTTTAGGAAATGAGACCACTGTACAAAAAAAACTGGGATGGAGTTGTTGAAAGACTTGAAGGTTGTTTAGCTAAATTGAAGTGGTTAGCCCCAAAAATGTCTTATATGGGGCGCATTTTATTTATTAATAATTTAGCTGCTTAATCTCTCTGGCATAAACTAGTTTGTATTGATCCACCTCCAAAATTGTTAACAGAAGTTCAAGCTTTATTGGTAGATTTTTTTTGGGACAAATTACACTGGGTCACTCAGAGTGTTTTGTTTTTGTCAAAAGAAGAAGGAGGACAGGGGTTAGTAAACCTGCAAAGCAGGACAGTGGCTTTTCGGCTGCAATTCATACAGAGACTTCTGTTGGGACCAAATGATTTAAGATGGAGAGCCACTGCATGTGCTATGAGGCTGGGAGGTCTTCAGTTGGACAAAGCTCTCTTTTTTATGGACCCCTTAAAACTGGATTTTGCCAACGTACCAATTTTCTATCGCAACCTTTTTAGAGTCTGGAGTCTTTTTAATCATCAAAGGGCATCATCTACGAACTCTCTCTTCTGGTTGTTAAACTAACCTATAATACATGGAGCCCGGTTGGACATTTCTGTTGGTGACCACACTTTTCCTGGATTGAATAATCTGCTCTGCAAATCTGAGACCACTACGTTAAGACATTTGTTAAAGGTGGCTGGACCTACTTTTATGAACACTGAACAAGTTGCTTCTCATCTCGGAATATGTTCGACCCGTAAAGTTGTTCAAATACTGACAAAGTGGAGGTCTGCTTTATTAACTGAAGAGAGGAAAGCATTAGCAGATTTTTGCAGTGGAGTAAAAGCTCCTAATGTTGAGGACTCTTTTCCAGCTATTCTTTTATCTCCCAATCTAGATGATTGTATGGGATGTTTTTTAAAAGATGGCAAATCTTTGTGTTTGGATTTCTTTTCAGTTACTGGGAAAATTTTGTACAAAGCTTGTGTTTTGGTTTTTTATAAAAAGTTTTTAAACAATAAGATAGACACCCCATGGCGTTTATCAAAATAGATGATGATGTTAAACCTGAATGGAGAGTTTTGTACAAGCCACCTTTAGTAAAGAGAGTAGGAGATATACAATGGCGAGTTCTTCATGGTGCAATTGCTGTAAATGCTTTTGTTTCTGTTTTAAACCCTGAAGTGAGCTCTGATTGTCCTTATTGTTTTAAAAGAGAAACTGTTTTTCATGCTTTTATGGAGTGTTTTAGGTTAAAATATTTATTCATGGTATTAAGGAGTCTGTTTGGTTGTTTTAATGTATCATTTTCAAAGGAAATTTTTATATTGGGTGCTAAGTATGTGAAGGAAAAACGAAATGATTGTCAATTATTGAATTCTATATTGGGACAAGCTAAATTAGCTGTTTACACCAGTAGGAAAAACAAGATTGAGCAGAAGTCTGGGCAAGATGTTGTAGTTTTGTTCTCAAGTCTTGTAAAGGCTAGAGTTTTTATTGATTTTAATTTTTATAAATCATTGAACGATTTTATTTCCTTTGAACTGAAATGGTGCAGCAAAGGAGCGTTGTGCTCTGTTTTTGAATATGAATTGTTTTTTACATCTATTCTGTGATTATATGTGATTTATAGTTGGTGATTTTGTTTCTCTGTCTATTTGTAATAAAGAGCTGTTTAAAATCAAATCTCTCTCTCTCTCTCTCTCTCTCTCTCTCTCTCTCTCTCTCTCTCTCTCTTCTCACTCTTTCTCCCTCTGCTCTCCCTAGCGCGTTTGTGTTTTGTGTTTCATGTACTTGTTTGTTTTATGCGATCATCATTGTTTTTTTTTACCATGTAGAGTAGAGTTTAATAAACAACCATATATATTCATTTGTGATGGGTTTTCTGTATTCACGCTCACAAGCTTGGTCCCTTTTGCTGTGTTTCGATTCGCTACCTTTGCTCTAAATCCTGTTTGGTAAAGTCACGTTACTTATGGCCATGAGATAATGTAAAGTATATTATATCATTGAGACATTCGCTGGACGAATGCATACAAGTATTGTTATGCTTTATATTACTGTACTAATCAGAGACCGTAAAATATGTATATTTGATCACGATTATTATACCTATTTTCATTTCAGCTAAACTAATTCCTTGACGGAAATTGATGTTTTAAATAACTCATTTCATGGATATGATCTTGAAAGATCTGGTGGAGAACCATATTTGGTGAGCTTTGCTCATCAATATAATAAAGTTAACTAAAACCGCTATGTGGTATTCCCAGGCAGTCTCCCATCCAAGTACTGACCAGGCCCCACCCAGCTTGGCTTCCGAGATCAGACGAGAGCGGGCATGCGCGGAGTGGTGTGGCCGTAAGCGACAGCTGATTGCGTGAGCTCGCCACATAAAGAAATCAGCCAAAATGCATTCAAGCACTAAAGCTTACAGTACCTGGTATTCCCAGGCAGTCTCCCAACCAAGTACTGACCAGGCCCGACCCTGCTTGGCTTCCGAGATCAGACGAGAGCGGGCATGCGCGGAGTGGTGTGGCCGTAAGCGACAGCTGACTGCGTGAGCTCGCCACATAAAGATATCAGCCAAAATGCTCTCAAGCACTAAAGCTTACAGCACCTGGTATTCCCAGGCAGTCTCCCAACCAAGTACTGACCAGGCCCGACCCTGCTTGGCTTCCGAGATCAGACGAGAGCGGGCATGCGCGGAGTGGTGTGGCCGTAAGCGACAGCTGACTGCGTGAGCTCGCCACATAAAGAAATCAGCCAAAATGCTCTCAAGCGCTAAAGCTTACAGCACCTGGTATTCCTAGGCAGTCTCCCAACCAAGTACTGACCAGGCCCGACCCTGCTTGGTTTCCGAGATTTTATTTTATTTTATTTTTTTATTTTTTTTTCACTAAAGCTTTCAGCACCTGGTATTCCCAGGCAGTCTCCCAACCAAGTACTGACCAGGCCCAACCCTGCTTGGCTTCCGAGATCAAACGAGAGCGTTTTTTTTATTTATTTATTAAAATATAACATCTTTACATAAAATTTACATCAAAAATGACAAAAATCAAAAAACTGAAAAAAAAATCAGACAAAACAAACAAAAATCAGATCTCTTTCTCTGGCAATTTCCACATAAAAGCCTTTAAAACACAATATACTTGTTCTGTAAAAACATGATAAAAGTCATTCAACATTTGTTTCCATTTAAAATACACATACAGTCTTTTCATGTACAATTCTGTTTTCCTTTTCAACACAATCCAGACATCCAACACAATTTTTTCCTTTTTAGCTACAATTCTTCTTTCCCAGATTGCACTTTTCATTAACATTATCCACAGATTTATAAACTTTTTGTTTTCACACTTCTTTTCCCAACCAAACATCACCACTCTATCCCATTCCATTACATTTTCATCCCACTCCTCAGTCAGATCCTTAACCACACATTTGCATTTTTCCAAAAAACCTTCCAGTTCTTTACAATATAAAAACATATGTAAAATCCATTCTTTCTTTTCTTGGCACACTTTACACAAAGCGCTTTGTTCCATTCCAATCTTATTTAAAATAACATCAGCAAAAACCACTCTGTGTCTTATAAAATATTCCAAACCCTCCAACTTTACGTCCACACATTTCCCTCTCATGTTTCTCCATATACACTCTTCTTTTAAATCTTTGAATTTTTCCACCCAGTACTTATTCGTTATCGGCTCTTTAAAAACATCATCTCTAAAAACACAATAAAAACTTTTTACACTACATTCATTAAAATCATGCATTTTTCCTCCCAATTTCACAGTGATGTTTCTTTCTTTTGTCTCTTCTTCCATACTCTCTATTCTCTCAATCCATTCTTTTGGTATTGCGTTCTTAATGACTTCATATTTATTTGTTATTTCTCTTACATTATATTCTTCCTTAGCCTCATCCATCGTGTCCACAATATATTGTGTTTGTAAAAAACCTTCTTTAAATTCATATAAAACGTCTCTTGCTTTTGTTATTCCAACTCCCATCCATTTTTTAAAAAACAGTTATTTTCCTTGATTTAAAATGTTATTATTTAAAAACCAAGGTTGGTTTAAAATTGTCTCTCTCCCATGTGGCTCGTACTCCATTTTCGATAAAAACTTTCCCCAGGCACTAAACATTTCTCGATAAAATTCAGGTAGTCCTTCTGTCATCCAAAATGTTGTCTTCATCCAAAGTGTGTCGTCTCCCATATTTAAATCTCCACATTTGTTTAAAAAATATTTCATTGTTTTCTTCCACTCAGTTTTATTCTCTTCATTTAGGTATTTCTTTACAGTTTTCACTCTCATCGCATTTTTCCGTTGTTCCACATCCATTAAACCCAGACCTCCCTTTTCCAACTCCCCTAAAATCGTGTTATAAGCAATTCTTGCCGGTTTCCCCTCCCATAAAAAATCTGTAAAACATTTCTTCAACTTCTTTTCCATCCATACAGGCATTTCAGAAACATATAGAACGTACCACACTTTTGAAACCATTAAAACATTCAATATTAAAACCTTCCCCTTCAAGTTTAGATTCCTCAGTTTCCAAAAATTTAACCTCCTCTCTATCGCTGTTATTCGTTGTTCCCGCATGTCGTCTCTTGTTTTCTTCTCATTCTTCCCCATTAAAATTCCTAAAATCCTCATTTCCTCCACTTCTTTGAAATTAAAACTATCCGTTAAAATCATTGCTTTTCCAAATCTCATATACATCGTCTTATCCTCATTTATTTTGCTCCCAGACCCTCTACAGTATTCCTTTACAATATTCTTTACTTCTTTGACGCTTTCTTTCGTTTTTACAAAAATCGTTGTGTCGTCAGCGTATTGTAAAATCTTCCCCTCTGCCTTGCTTTTTTCGATCTCTATTCCTATTATTTCTTCCTTTTGTTTTATAAGTAGTCCTAGCGGTTCTGATATTGCGAGTAGAGTAAGGATGACAGTGGACACCCCTGTCTAATCGATCTTGTGATTTTAAAACATTCTGTTAAAAAACCATTACATTTGATCTTTGTTATTGCACCTTTGTATAAAATTTCAATCCATTTCGTAAAAACCTCGCCAAAACCAAAACTCCTTAAAACCTCAATTAAATACTCATGCTCCACCCTATCAAAAGCTTTCTCAAAATCAAGACTGATTACGTACCCTTCTCCTTTTTTTTATTTTAAAACATTCT
>NW_026634133.1:0-52916 GCF_024868665.1 Triplophysa rosa
TTTTACATCTGATAATAAAACCTTATATTACTTTTGAGTAAATTGTCTCTTCAAATTTCTGAACATGCAGGACTGCCTTAAAAGTCCAACATTAGTTTTATTTGAATGTTGCTATATATTTAATTGGTCAGATGTTTTCATTGCAGTATATGAATACAATTAACTAATGTATGGTACAAGTCTAATGAATACATATATGCTTACTTTACGTTCAGACCGCCGCCGTCGAGAGCGTCAAAAATCGCTCTGGCCACCCTGCCAACAACCCTATAGAAAGAGTCTTGGGCGCATTGACGCAGATCGAAATCTTATCTTGTATTTAAAGGGGCCGCAAGCAAACAAGCTTGTTGATCTTGTGCAGAAGAAATTGATCGGTGGAAAGAACTTTATTGTATTTACATGTTTGCTAATGAAATAAACCAATTAAAAGCCATTTGTGTGGTGTGGCATTTGTGTTCATGGTTAAGTGCTAGTCTAATTTCAACATTATAGGAGACATTCACTAGCCTTGGTCTTTAATTAACATTAATTTGTGTGCAACCTACATTGCAAACTCTCCTGGTCGAAGTGTAACATTAGTTTTGATGCAGTTGGTCAAAGCGGACTCACCAGGAACACAAACAATCTCAGACACCTTGGTCCATGCATCATTTTTTTTATTTATGTCCCAGTACGCAAACAGGGACGCGTCGTATAGTGAAACCAGCCACAGCAATTATCAACTTCTCCTCCATTTTGCTTGGGAACTAATGTGGTCGGAACCAAAGTTTACAGGGCTGCTTTCTCTGGAATCATCTCAAGCGATGGTCTTCTACGTTCCGATTGGTTGCCGCCGAACCGCGTCATAGCTCATTACCACAAAGTTGACCTTATTTCAACTCTCCTTGACGCCCTCAATGGCCAAGACGCGCTGCGCCACGCCGCTGCTCGCCGCCGGCTCACATTGAAAATGAATGACTTCCGGCCACTTTAACGCTCTCGATGGCGCGTCTGAACGCACAGTTAGGCCTACACACGTTTGGTGCTTGGAAGTGGTTTCTAAAAAAACAGGCACACAAATATAAAATGTTTCAGTGCCATTACATGAAACAAAATTAGGGCTGACGACAATCAACAAAAATGCAGCCACTACTTTTACAAAATAGCAAAAGAGCAAACAAGATGCTTATGACATACTGCAGGCCTATATGAAAAGATCATTACTAAATATATTAACATTGTGGTAACTTACAGCTCGATTTATTGTCCTAGAATGATCATCTTGAATTTGAACAAATCTGTTAAGCCTCTGGCCACATTCTCAAAGTTCTATACTGATTACGTTTGTTTTCATAATGTTTATTTAACTGCAAATCAGCTTTAAATCAGTCTATTCGACTGTCTTTAAGATTCCCTTTCTGTCGGTCTCTCGACGTTGTGTCGAGCCGACAGATGGGGTTCGCTTCTGACTAGTTTAGAAAAGGCCAATGAAATTGGCGAATGAAATTTGCATGCCGGACTCCGCCCCCGGATATCCGGGTATAAAGGGGAGACGGCGTGCTGCATTCATTCACCTTTTGTTCTTCGGAGCCTTTACACTGATCGACTTCAAGACTTCAAACTCTACGCCGAATTACTGCTGGAATCTTATGACGTGGTGCAGATAGACTGTCCCTTCCTGCAGCGACTTCCCCTGGGTGTCTCGGCAGTTCCAGAAGTGTTTGAGTTTTTTTCTCTAAAAGAGCAGATTTCTCCAGCGTGGCATGTCCCGCTGTTTTCATGGGTGCAATACACTCATCGAGGAGGGGGACGGACACGATGTCTGCTTCCAGTATGCTGGGGCAGACGTTGTGGATGCGTCCTGCCCGCACTGCGGGCGGTTGACGATTCGGATGTTGCGTCACGGGTGGCTGTGTTTCCACGGGACTCAGCCACCACCTCGTCTGCTCCCCGTTCCGTGGTCCTGCCATCTGCTACGGCAAGCAGCGAGGGTGATATGAGGATCACTGTGAGCGTTAATCCGCCAGCCACTGGCTCACGGACCGTTCGCACCTCGTCTCGCTCGTCGCCCCAGGAGACGGTCCCACCGTCTTGTTCCTCAACCACGTATTCGGAAACGGTGCGTGATAATGATGAGATAATGATAATGTGATAATGTCCCTTGCAGCATCGGAGGGTGATGTACTGCCATCCGACTCCGGGGGGTCGAGCCCAGGAAGAAGCGGATGTTGAAATGTCAGCCATGCTTTCCCGGGCTGCTGTGAGCGTTCGGTTGCAGTGCCCGTACTGCCTCTCCCAGTGCTCGCGGCTGGTTACATGGTTACTCTTGAGCGCGGTGCACTCGTGCCCGCAGGCGGCGGCCACCTGGGGGGCTTGACCTAGACTCCCGTCCAAAGCATGTAGGGTCTCGGCATATCTCGTGTCGAGAGCTTACATTGCTGCGGGCCAAGCTGCCTCCTCTCTCCACGTTATGGCCCTGCCAGGAAAAGGCGTTGCGAGAGCTCCACGAGGGTAAGACCGACCCAGCGCTTATGCAGGAACTACGCGCCGCCACCAACCTCGCTCTATGGGCGACCAAGGTGACCGCGTGGGCCCTGGGTCGGGCGATGTCCAGACTTGTGGTCCATGAGAGACACCTCTGGCCGAACCTTGCACTGATGAGTAACGCCAAGAAGGTCTGCCTTCTCAACGCACCCACCTCGCAAGGGGGGGGCTGTTTGGTGATACTGTCGAGCCGCAGTTCTCGACAGTAAAGAAGCAGACAGAGGATATCAAGCATGTCCTCTCCCCCGCCGCGCCTCGGCCGTCGAGTCCCGTGCACAGTCTGCTTCCCAGCAGCCCTGGTCCTCTTCGACGCCCTCCGGCTCTGGTGCCCCCCACTCAGGCGGCCCCCCCGGAAGAGACATCGAAGAGGAGACCAGTCATGGCAAAAGCAGCGGCCTTCATGGGAAGACCCCGGGGAGATCGACAATACCATCGAGCCCGAACCCCAGCCATTCCATGCTGGGTGGTCGATCCGGGACGGTTCCTGCCCCACTCCAATGGCCCACTCTCTTAAGAGTCCTCTCTCTCTGGGTGTTTATCACAGCCGCTCTCACCCTCTACACGACGGTGTTCGGCAACTCGACGTTGCATCTCGGCGAGACCCAATGTCGAGAATAATCAGTAGCCCTCAGCACTCTCAATCGATGGTGCGTTGTGCTACATCATTGTCTGGGTATTATCACAGCCGCTCTCACACTCTACACGACGATGTTCGGCAACTCAACATTGAGGCGAGACCCAGTGTCGAGGATAATCATCAGCCTAAGCACTCTCAATCGATGGTGCGTTGTGCTACATCATCGCCAGGCAGGTAAAACAGCAGAGCCGATCTCCTCCCCGGGGGCCTCCCCACGGCAAGGGATCCGCACTGCTCGCCATCGAACCACCCCCTGGGAGGTCGATGAAGCAGATCATACCCCTAGCCCCTGTCTCGGTCCCTGGGAGCCTGACTAGAGCCCCCAAACCGTCACGGGGGCTACAGGATACGATCCGTCTCGGCTATGCCGCTCAAGTTTGTGCTTTGGGCCAGGGTCACCACCCCTCTGGCAAGCGATCGTGCTCGTCCCTCTAGCCGAGATGTTCAACGGGTTCTGCAGCCCGTACTTCATCGTCCCCAAAAAGGGGGTTCTACGTACCCTGAACAGGCACCTACTCAAGCTGCCGTTCAGGATGCTCACGCAGAAGCGCATCCTGGCGTCTACCAGATGTCAAGATTGGTTCATGGCAATCGACCTGAAGGATGCTTACTTTCATGTCTCGTTTTCGAGGGCGAGCATATCAGTACAGAGTCCTCCCTTTCGGTCTGTCCCTGTCCCCACGAGTCTTCACGAAGATCGTGGAAGCCGCCCTCACTCCCCTTGGGGAGAGAGGTGTGCGGGTACTAACTATCTCGAAGAATGACTGGCTTATCTGGGCACACTCGCGAAATCTGCTGAGTACACACAGGGACCTAGTGCTCCGGCACCTAGATCGGTTGGGACCACAGGTCAACCGAGAAAAGAGCAAGCTCTCCCCTGTGCAGAGCATCCTCTTTCTCGGTATGGAACTCGACTCTGTCTCCATGACAGTGTGACTGACTCGAGCACGCTCAGTCAGTGGTGAACTGCCTGAAACACTTCAGGCAGTCAGCGGTCCCCCTGAAACTATTTCAGAGGCTCCTGGGAACATGGCATCCTCGGTGGGGGTGGTCCCCCTCGGGTCGATGCACATACGACCGCTCTAACACTGGCTACAGAGTCGGGTTCCCTGGAGAGCGTGGCACACCGGCAGCAGGCATATGGTCATCACGCCTCTCTGCCGACGCACCCTAACCCCCTGGTCTTCAATGACCTTTTGTGGCGGACAGGGTCCCGCTAGTGCAGGTCTCAAGGCACGTCGTGGGACAACGGTGCCTCCCTGCAGGGTTTGGGTGTCGTGTGCAACTGGCACGCAGTGTCGGGCGGTGGACGGGTCCCCGCCTGCGTTGGCATATCAACTGCCTAGAGTTGTTGGCTGTTCTACTTGCACTGAAGAGGCTGCAGCCTCTCGTGCAGGGCAAGCACGTGCTGGTCCAGTCGGACAGCACAACTGCCGTGGCATATATCAATCGACAGGGTGGGGGCGGTTCCGTCTGATGTATCCTCATGAATGGTTCCCACTCAGCAACCCATGACCTCCCTAGGTGGACTTCCACCTTGCGGTTAACTCCTTCAGTCCGCACGTTTTCCCATGAGTTCTCCGCTGTTGGTGAGACCATGTGGTGTCTCCACTAATTCCTCCCTATGGTAGGTAGTGGTCTCTGTAGCGTTTTTCCCCCAGGGGGAATAATGCTTACCCAGTGGCCCTTACGGTGCTGGGTGGCTTCTCGCTGTTAGAGAATCAAGGCCTCCGCCCGTGACGGCCGGTGGCAGGGGCTTCCCACCTTTTTCTAAAAAGCTCTGGGACCCCCTACCTCTCCACTGGACGGTTACAATTTCACGCTAGCGCTCACGTCTGACTCGCCCAGGTCAGCGTCGCTCCGCTAGAGATTGTGACGCGGCACAATGCTGTGGCGTTTTCCATAGGAACCCCATCTGTCGTCTCGACACAACGTCAAGAGACCGACAGAAAGGGAACGTCTTGGTTACGGATGTAACCTCAGTTCCCTGATGGAGGGAACGAGACGTTGTGTCCTTCTTGCCACAACACTGGCCGCCTGCCGCAGCAGCAGTCGAGGGATGCTCAGGCTCCTCAGACCAAAAGGTGAATGAATGCAGCACACCGTCTCCCGTTTATACCTGGATTTCCGGGGGCGGAGTCCCTCATGCAAATTTCATTCGCCAATTTCATTGGCCTTTTCTAAACTAGTCATAAGTTGATTGGTTCTCAAGAGCGAACCCCATCTGTCGGCTCGACACAACGTCTCGTTCCCTCCATCAGGGAACTGAGGTTACATCCGTAACCAAGACGTTTTTCTCTCTGAGCTAACCAGGTTTAAGGTATGGACTGTAGTGGTTAGGCCATAGCCATTCATGATATGGAAAAAGGTGAATTTATTAATGATTATCATAATCATGTTTTTGTTGGCTAGACTATTGCAACTTTTGTCAGGTTTACTGCCATGTGCTTTCTCTCCCTGTTGAAAAAAACAGCATATGCTACTGTAGTTAGGTATGTTTTGAAGCATGGTAGCTGGTTTGAGCTGGTCATGTGCGGGGCCTGGTTGCATAAAGCACCTTAAAGAGTACATTCCTCGAGATCATAAAAAATACATTTCATGAAGTGTTTAATTTTGCCGTGTTTGAATGTAAGCAATCTGCCAAGTTGTAAATCCGAAGGTGAACGAATAACAAAGTTATTAGCTTATAAAAAAGGTAATCGACTCTGAATCACGCGAACAAGCCATGACCTGTCCGAATCTTTAACCACAATGTACCTACGTCACTAGAAAAATCCCCGCCTACTGACTGCGAAAACTTAACTCTCTCCTCCCCAAACACTGTACTAGCTCGTTCGTGACGTGTGCATCATGTCTAAGAGAAGCTGTGTTCTATGTAGTGAAACTAAGTCAGTCTTATTTTCACTACCAAAGGAAGAACTTCTGAGGAAAAAATGGTTACTATTTATTTTTCAAACGACACCAAAGGAGTATAAACCGAACGTTTTACTTTGCGCGCGTCATTTTACCGAAGATTGCTTCATCAATCTTGGCGCCTTTACTGCAGGATACATTAAACGTCTTTCCTTAAAAGATGTTGCAATACCAACTTTATTTGGACCTGTAAGCTCCACCGAATCACAACCTGTAAGTGTGACTCTTTATTTTTGTCTTTACTTAAAATTAAATTTGTGTGACGTTATCTCATGTCTGTGTTTAGCTAACGTTACCGTTATTTTTGGGGTTGTTACTGTTTGTTTACCTAACGTTAGCTATAAACTCGTTGCGCTAATGTAAGTGTTCAACCATATTAACTCGCAAAGTCTTTATTTCAAGAACTGCGTGGTGTACTATAGTTATAATAACATCTGAAGATACGAACACCGTACACTGTATGCCGTGATAACTAACTGTTACAAGAGAAGTGTCTAAAACAGTCCTTTTTCTTACTGGCATCTGTATAAGGATTAAAGAATGATTCGTCAGACTCGGGCTCGAACTGGTAAGGTAAAATCGACGCCATCTCTCTCTATACACTGTTAATATCCAACCACCTGCAAACCGTAATACAGCAGTAATGATAGGCGGTCCATTTGCGACACATGCTGAACGCGTTTGACCAATCACAGCAGACTAGACCATTTGACCAATCACAGCAGACTAGACCATCTGACCAATCACAGCAGACTACACTATCTGACCAATCAGATCAGACTACGCTGGCGGAAAGGCGGAGATTACACAGATGAATCGCGGAACGAATCATTTGAGAGTCAGTCAAGAAGTAAGGTAATAAAAACTGCTTATTATTACGAAATAATAGTATTTTTACATCATGTATGTACATAAACTTGTTGTCGGACACTCCATGAACCAAAATAAGCCCTTAAAAATATTGAGGAATGTACTCTTTAAGTTTTTTTCCTTAAGTATGACACTTTAGAGGTGATTTCCCTTTACCGAAGACAATAGGAGAATAACTTTAGTAAAACTTAAGGTATACTTAAGGACACACTTAAGGCAAAATTACACTTAAGGTGCTTCAAACAACCGGCTGGTCCTCAACTTAAACCAGCTACCATACTTCAAAACATACCTAACCAGCATATGCTGTTTTTTTCAACGGGGCTGTCATATCACTTTCAGGAAATGTAAAAATATGCATACACTAATAAAAAAACTAAGATCTGACTTAAAAATATGGAAGAAAAACGTTAAATTCTTTGTATAGAAATAAACCTTTATATAATGAGCAACAAATTTAATTACAGAAAATTATCATGATTTTACATAAACTTGTATGTTATTTAAGAAAGCAGTAAAAATACTGTATAAATATTACAGTATTTTTTCTCTACAAAAACAAGAAAAACATGTAATTTGTTATTATTGTCTTAACACGTAAAATAATATTTGGGTTATTAATTAACAGATAATTGTTTGTAATTTTAATCAAATTTGTATACAATTTAAAAAATAAAAAATTACAGTAAAATATTAAGGTTTTTTCCTTTTAAAATACAATATTTTTTACAGTGTAGGATGAAATTTCGGGACACCAGCCCATTCTAAACCCCTAAACCCTACCCCCCCCCACACTAAACATAGCAGCCCCCTCACTTTGTGCACCCTGGCGCTGACTCTGAATGTAACGTTAGTAATGGCATATATAAACAGTGCTTTGTCCGCATGTATTTAATAAGACTGACAAAAATATTATTAACGTAACATACCAGTTGAGATATGCAATGATTTATATGCAGTTTTGTTTGTTACTTTCATGACAATGTATTATTCCATCAGTGTTTCCCATACAATGCATTTACTTATTTGGTTTCACATTTTGTTATTTTTTTATCCATCCGTGATAGTGACTGTATCTGTGATCGATTAACTAGAAGATAAACAGCGCTTCCGCGTCTTCTCTCTTTCCTGACCTGTTTGATGTGAGTTGGCGCGCGTCCGCTCTCCTGTGTTCGCATGCGCTCTCTTTCTCGATGAGCTCCGTGTGTGCGCGAGTCCTCGGTCCCTACCAATGAGTTTGGTGCAGTGTTTGCGTTTGTGTTTCAGACTCCTCTATTTATTTTTTTAATTGGTTAGAATTATTTATTTTTGAACAAAGACAAAGTGTCTAAAGACTAAAGAGTAACAGTACACTTTATATTCACTCTTTCAGACACCTCTATTTATTGGTGTATAGATGCAAATGTTTTGCTTTGTATGCAAGGAGGGAGTGATTGTTCTAATTAAAATACTTTGTTCAGTTGTGTTGTAATCAGTGTCTCAAAAACAGAATATATAATAAACATCTGTTCTGCATATCGGGTATCGGGCACATAAACATGCAAATAATCGGTATCTATGTCTGTTTTAAAAAAACAATATTGGTCAATCGCTAGTGTTTAATGATATCCGTACCTGTCAGCATTTGAGCCCTGTGATCGCGAACCGGACAGAAGATAACCGCGATCGCGAATCTCAAATGTTACGAGAGTTTCCATGATAAATAAACAAATGGGAGACTCCTGGTAATTTATGGATATAACCCAGCATCCAAAATAATACCAAGATACTTCAAAACAGCCTCCATTATTTGCAAACGGTGGATGAAACCTTGAAAAATTATATATGAGCCCACCAAATCACAGAGATGCCAATTCGCACGGGACTAATATTATCACAGGACCTCTGTGTTTGTCAAAATATGGTAGGTCATTTTTACTTTACAAATTACAGACATGGCCAATTTGCACGGGATTAAGATCACAGAGAACCTCTGCAATTATTACAAATGACTAGAGGTCCACAGGTAACACTAATCTAACTGTGCGAATAGGGCTCAGGGCATATCAAGCGATCTCTAACAAAGCAATAGTGATGCATAGTACAAATATGTTTTACTCGCATAAGATTGCTGCGCCATTCTTATCGGATCCAATATTGACGGCACAGCACTGCTTTTTAATTTTAGTCTCTCCGCAAATCCATCGTAGACCTCTGCCTGGTTCACAAAGGAATCCATGGTAATGTTTTACCCACGTGAGCTGGAACCTCTTTAAAAATAAACTTCAACCACGCATTACTAATGTCGGAATCAGAAGGAAGGTTATGCAGCAACTGTGTTCTTCCACAATACTTCGAATACGATTCCCTCTTATATAACAAAAACTCGGGTTAAAATTGAGGTCTTAATTCATCGCCCCTTTAAAACATTTGTTTTATTTTTAGTGCATGATTTTCCATAGTCAGGTCAGTGCCATTTTCAGGATTGTCACATCCATTACGGTACATATTCCTCATAAATGGGTACATGGAAATTAAAATAGACAAACTATTTTATGTTCTGTGAAGAGGCATACCTTCTGCATTTGTTGGGTATAATTGCTTGAGGGGGGCAGTTGTGGCCTAATGGTTAGAGCGTCGGACTCGTCACCAGAAGGTTGCCGTTTCGATTCTCAGGGCCGGTGGGTAACGACTAAGGTGCCTTGAGCAAGGCACCTTACTCCTACTTGCTCCCAATGATATGCAATGATAGCTGCCCACTGCTCCGGGTGTACGTGTGTTCATGACTTGCTGTGCGTGTGTTCACTACTCTCTGGATGGGTTAAATGCAGAGGTCACATTTCGGGTATGGGTCACCATACCTGACAAATAGGTCACTTTCACTTCATTTGAGGTTTGTGCATTATACGGCGGCCACGTACTCATGTTGCTGGGTTACCGCTATGAAGGCGCCAAAATGGATGTAGCTGCTTGCATCACTTTTGTTGTTCTTTTTTTGAACCTTTGGTTTTGCTTGCAAAGAAATGTCATGGTCCTGCCTCCTTGTCCTTGATTTCCCTGTCGAGTGGCAGAATCTTGACAGATCCCTTATGTTTAGTGTGATAAAGACATGGTTTGTTTACCATTGACATGCCATGTGCTTTCTCGTGTCCCGTCATTGGCCCCGCCCCTCTCGTTTCCCGTATTGCTTTCCTGCCGTGTCTCATGTTCCTCACCTGGCCCTCGTTATCTTCCTTTGTCTGTCTCCCTATCTAATGCCCGTGTGTTTGCTGTCTTGTGCGGATTCGTTGTTCAATGTGACGGCCTGAGTTTCTTGTTTAAAGTTTACGACCTGAGTTCCTTGTACTACGTTTTGTACTACGTTTTGTACTGCGTGTTGTACTGCGTTCTCGTCCCGAGTTTCCTGTACCATGTGAGTTTCCTGTGCCTCGTGCTATGCTCGTGTTCCTGTTGCCTTGTCTCATTAATTAGAGTACCTTGCCTTGTTTGTGACGTTGTGTCGTGCCTCATTTAGTTTACTTTTACTTTACTTTATATCAGTTCTGTTCTCATTTTGACACCCCCTCGTGGGTATTTCCTTTGTTCTTTGTAATAAAGTATTTGTTTTAACCCCTTATCCACCGCCTGCCTGCACTTGGGTTCTTCCGCCGTGCCAGCCGTGACAAGAAAAGATACAGAAACCCATTTTCATTTGTCTGCTGCAAAAGTATTACGATTGTTCCGAAGAGAGCGGGCTTTCCGCCGGAGATTTTTTGGCGGAGGCAAGCAGAAATATTCGCTCTGCTTACAGTGCGTCAATCTCACCTGTCGTGAAGGTAAGTGAGCATATATACACACACACAAGCACATGCACAAAAAGCATTAAAAGCACGAAAGAGACTGTCCTGTCGACTTCGTTTTACGTCATCAATAGCAGTTCACTTCCGCGATTTGGTACGATTGTGTTCATATCAGCAGCGAAACGTACTGGAGTTCACATGAACTGCACCCCAGACCTCCCTTTTTAAGCGGACTCGGGTACAGTTCGCGGGTGCGCACCCAGGTTCGAAAGACAGCGTTCACATCACCCAAACGAACCGTTAATCGAACCCGGGTGCGCACCAAAAGTGCTAGTCTGAAACCGCCCTAAGTTGCCCATTTCATTATGTTTAACCCTCTAAGCGCCAAAGTCGCAGAATTGCGACAAGACGTCATACTTCATAAAATAGGCTAATTAGATGAGTATATTTACACCCCACATAAACTTTTGGTCATGCCCAACATTTTTCTAATTTACAGAAGATCTTTATCTTTAAGTCTTTTCAAGCCACAAGCTTTTGAAATCTTGATGTCAAAATCCAGCATGTTTTCCAAAAAACCCTGGCGCCTAAACGGTTAAATTTTATTGTTAAGGCAAATTTTGTAATTCATGTCAATTCTTGTTTGATTTCTAAAAAGTTTTTTTTTCTATTTTTTATTTAAGGATGTCCAAAGGACCTTGTGCGGAAGTTTTACTTTAGAATCTGTTACATTGTTGAGTGTCATATGTGTTAATAAACATTGTTTATTACTGCATTTTTTAAATATTTTTTGTAGTCCTCTACACTTAACTTACTCAGAATACTTGGGCATTTCATTCAATTGTTAAATTACTCTTAAGTGGAGAGTTCCTGTGGAATTAACATGTAATATTTCACAATTTAAGTGAAAAGTTCCTATGAAATGATCATGTCATGGCTCTGCTTCATTTAGTCATGTTTTTCTTGGTCCTGTAGCAGAGTCATGACAAAGCCTTTGGTTATGTGTGGAGAGAAACATATTGTTGTCCTTTTGACAATAATATACGTTCTCTCCAGTGTCTCGTCTCTGTTCCCGCCATCTTGTTTCCTCGTTATCTTTCCCTGAGAGTTTAATTACCCACACCTGCCCCGTGTCGTTATCCTTTATCTGTCTTCCCTATATAATACCCTCATGTTTCATTGTCCTGTGTCGGTCATTACGTATGTTATGTGCTGCTTCGTGTTATCGTTATCGTTATCGTTATCGTCATCGTCATCGTCTTGCCTTGTCCTGTCATCTGTTCCTCAAGAGTGAGTTTGTTTGTTCTACCCTGTATTGTTTGTATTAGATGTTTGGTGGTGTCGTTTAAGTTTAGTTTTGCTGTTCTTGTTTTCATTTTGCCCCCTCGTGGGAAGTCTTTGTTTTCTGTTTGTTTCTTAGTTTAGTTCCTGATTTATACCCCCTCGTGGGTTTTTGTTTTGGTGTTTTTTGTAAAATAAAGTCATTTGTTAACCCCTTCATCCCCGCTGCCTGCAATTGGGTTCTTTCCTGCATTTTCATGACAGATCATGTACTAACACAGACTGTATACAACTATAGCCCTAACAATTACACTTTATTTTAAGCGATCAGTTCATGAGGAGTTACCATGTCAGTACACTTGTTTTACAGTGTTAAACAGAGGTTAAGGTTTTGCATATTACACAGTAAGTTGGGACTGTTTTACACTTTATATTGAGTGGACAGTTCCTGAGGAGTTACCATGTAAGTACACTGGTTTTACAGTGTTAAACAGAGGTTAAGGTTTTGCATATTACACAGTAAGTTGGGACTGTTTTACACTTTATATTGAGTGGACAGTTCCTGAGGAGTTACCATGTAAGTACACTGGTTTTACAGTGTTAAACAGAGGTTAAGGTTTTGCATATTACACAGTAAGTTGGGACTGTTTTACACTTTATATTGAGTGGACAGTTCCTGAGGAGTTACCATGTAAGTACACTGGTTTTACAGTGTTAAACAGAGGTTAAGGTTTTGCATATTACACAGTAAGTTGGGACTGTTTTACACTTTATATTGAGTGGACAGTTCCTGAGGAGTTACCATGTAAGTACACTGGTTTTACAGTGTTAAACAGAGGTTAAGGTTTTGCATATTACACAGTAAGTTGGGACTGTTTTACACTTTATATTGAGTGGACAGTTCCTGAGGAGTTACCATGTAAGTACACTGGTTTTACAGTGTTAAACAGAGGTTAAGGTTTTGCATATTACACAGT
The DNA here is from genome assembly GCF_024868665.1 of Triplophysa rosa. Lineage (NCBI taxonomy): Eukaryota > Metazoa > Chordata > Actinopteri > Cypriniformes > Nemacheilidae > Triplophysa > Triplophysa rosa. The sequence goes on from NW_026634133.1 coordinate 12,960, forward strand.
AAGTTGGGACTGTTTTACACTTTATATTGAGTGGACAGTTCCTGAGGAGTTACCATGTAAGTACACTGGTTTTACAGTGTTAAACAGAGGTTAAGGTTTTGCATATTACACAGTAAGTTGGGACTGTTTTACACTTTATATTGAGTGGACAGTTCCTGAGGAGTTACCATGTAAGTACACTGGTTTTACAGTGTTAAACAGAGGTTAAGGTTTTGCATATTACACAGTAAGTTGGGACTGTTTTACACTTTATATTGAGTGGACAGTTCCAGAGGAGTTACCATGTAAGTACACTGGTGTTACAGTGTTAAACAGAGGTTAAGGTTTTGTATATTACACAGTAAGTTGTGACTGTTTTACACTTTATATTGAGTGGACAGTTCCANGTTTTTCTTGGTCCTGTAGCAGAGCCATGACAAAGTCTTTGGTTATGTGTGGAGAGAAACATATTGTTGTCCGTTTGACAATAATATACGTTCTCTCCAGTGTCTTGTCATTGGCCCCATTCCTCTCGTTTCCTCGTTATCTTTCCCTGAGTGTTTAATGTCCCACACCTGCCCCATGTCGTTATCCCTCGTTTGTCAATCCCTATATATACCCTCATGTTTCTTTGTCTTGTTGCTCGTGTATTACATATGTGTATGTGTATCGTGCTTGTCAGTGTTCCTGTGTTCCTGTGATCCTGTCTTTCTGTTTCAAGAACCCTGTCAAGTCTTAGTAAGTGTTTGAGTTTAGTTTATGTCAAGTGTTGTTTCTAGTTTAGTGTTTAGTTAGTTTTCGTCCCTGTTTACCCTTAGTATTATCTTGTCATGTTTACACCCCCTCGTGGGTTTTTGTTTTGTGTTTTTTGTATTATTAAAGTCTTGTGTTAACCCCTTCACTGCTGCCTGCATTTGGGTTCTTTCTGCCAGACCGTGACAGGTTTTATATGGGAATATATATATATATATATATATATATATATAGATTGCATTCATGTCTTACTACTGTTTGTTTGTTTGTTTTTTATGCAGCTCTTACGGTGTTTACTTTGGAAATTAAAATACATAAACATCAGTATACAAGAGTAAAGTGTGTCTGTTTGGCTCGGAATGCTACAAGTGGACCATGGAGGAGTTACCATGTAAGTACACTGGTTTAACAATGTGAAACCTTATTATTGATTCTACATTAGTCATGTGTTAAATACATGGCATGATTTCCATAAAGTGCCGTTGTATTCCAAACTGGTTCCTGCAACATTGAAGACTAAGGAAGTGGACAAACTTCTGTGAATATACAGTCGTTACAAAATGAAGTTACACAATTCCTGTTACACATGCACTTACTGAAGTGTTCATACCAATGTCCTGTTACACATTTGTACTTAGACCAGCTTTTCAGTGGGTTGTTACATGTGTGCAGTTACACAAATATTACAGCTGTCGATACTATGTACCAATGTGTACTTACACTATGGTTACATACTAAGTACACATCTAGTTACCATGCAAGTTCACAGGTATTAGGGCCACTTAATATCTGTTAATAAAGTTTTGTTTTAAGCCTGATACTTGGTTTGCATGTGTCCCTCGTATTTGTTGCATCCCTTGAGCCATGGGTCTTAACCGGAGGTACCTGAGGTCCTATTGCCACGATCATCAGCAGGGCTGGCACCGTTTCCTAGCCTGGGCCGAGTATGCACAAAACTCCCTCCGTCAGGCTTCCATACTTCCATACTTGGCTACCAACCCCCCATGTTTCCCTGGTCAGGGGAACCCTCTACGGTGCCAGCCGTGGACCACTGGTTTAGGGAGAGCCGAGAGGGTATGGGGCTCAGCCCACCAACACCTGCAGCAGGCTGTCCGTAGGCAGAAGAGTAATGCAGATACGCGACATTCACCCACTCCCCAATACCAGCTGGGACAACTGGTATGGTTGTCCACCCGGGACCTCCGCCTGTGGCAGCCTTGCAAAAAGTCCCTCCCTGTGTCCCAAATACATAGGTCCCTTCCCCATACTGCACCAGGTCAACCCAGTAACCTATCGTCTACAACTCCCACCTCACTACAGAATATCCTCTTAATTTCATGTCTCACTGCTTAAACCTTATTATGACCCTCTCTCTGTTCCCTCTGTAGAAACTGATACCGAAGGTGAGCCACCTCCTCCTCCACCCCTCGACATCAACCAGCACATCTACTGTGTTGAGTCCATCCTCGACTCCAGGCGGCGAGACAGTTGCCTAGAATACATGGTGGACTGGGAGGAGTATGGACCTGAGGAACAATTGTGGGTGCACGCAATAACATTCTGGATCCCACTCTCCTCACTGACTTCAATGAATCTCATCCGAGTGGAGGGGGGGATACTGTAACAAGCGCTCCACAGCTGCCAGCCACACCCCCGGCATCTGCACCATTCCCCCAGTTAACACATTGCCATTCACTGGACTTTTAACAATCACGGACTACACTCCCCATAAAACTTTGCACCAGTTTATCACCATGATTGCACTCACACCTGATCATCATTCCCTGGACTCTTTATAACTGTTGTGTTTTGTTTTGTTTTGTTTTGTTCTGTTCAGTGTCAGGTCTAGTTGTATTATGTTTGCTCTAGCTCCGACATTTTGACTTACCCGTGGATGTTACCTGTTGTCTTTGGAATTACTTACATGTGGATGTTACCTGTTGTTTTTGGAATTACTTACCTGTGGATGTTACCTGTTGTTTTGGATTTACTTACCTGTCTACTGTTCACCCGATCCCTGCAATAAACACTCATCAGTCTACTTCTGTTTCCCTGTGTGGCATCGTCCTTCAGTCTGTTGGTATTGTTACATATACCTTCACTATGTAGTAAATATTCTTGTAGCAAATATCCTTTCAATATGATATAAAGTCACACACAAAAGCACAGTTTCAATTTTTTTTAGAGCACATTATAATCACATTAAAAATCCAGTGTTGTCTAAGAGGCCTACAGAACATCTGAGGCCTACAGAAAACTGTTTTCAGCGTTGAATCATTTTCACCAGGGCAGTGTGACCTAGAGATGAGGCCCGAGCAATACCATTGGGAAAAACATATTCTCATTTACTATGAGAAAGTAATGATTTGATGAGAAAATATTGTTATTTACCACGAAAAAGTGATGTTGTTTTGAGAAAATATTCCTATTGACCATGAGAAAGTGATGTTGTTTTGAGAACGTATTGTATACCACGGGAAAATAATGATGTAATGGTTTATTATTTGAGAATGTCTTTTCAAAAAAATATTAAACAGGCCTACTTGCCATCATTAAAGTTGAGCCGATGTGCTTAGAAACTAATGTTGGCGAAGGAAAGGGGACTGGCTAAATAAAAAAGTGATAACCCTGAGACACCTGATTGGTGAAATAGGATATAATATAATTATTAATTATAATTGATGATATATAATTGATGATGTAAAATGTTGTGTTAGACGATCTCATGGGCGTCTCACTACTTTGTTGGCTCGAGCAATAAAGTTTTAACTCCTTGACACCTGGAACCCTTGTTTGTGAGATTCTTTTCTGCATTGAAGACAGAGACTTTCCTCATCAGTAACAAGATGTGCATTCACACACATGATTATGTATTTCAAGTTTGTGTCAAAACACAAAAGTTTTTCAGAGATACAGGCATATGCTCCCAGGTGGGGTAACCACCGGAGGGGAGGTCACAGGTTCACAGACAGGGGAACCAGGAGTGAGGAATTCAACATACGGGACGACCCTGCAGGGGAGTTCTAGTATAGGGGTCCACCTGAGCAGTGGAGACTCTACCAGTACTGGACTCGGTTTCAACAGACCGCTCCGCCCGGTCTGTTTACCATAATACCAAATATGCTTAGTGATGGATGGAATGCCTGTACTTCGCCCTAAGGGTGGAAGTAGGGAGGCTAGATAGAGCGCTAGACTCACCTGGAAAGGGGAGAAGGCACTTTCGCAGGCGTACGCCCAAACCAGATGCCGGTCTTATACGCCAGTAGCATGTAAGACACGGGCTGACACTGGTTCCACTCGGAGGTTGTAAAACCTTGCGAAGGTACTGAGCGTAGCCCAACCTGCAGCGTTGCAAATGTCTGCCAGAGATGCGCCCAGAGCCAGTGCCCACGAGGAGGCCATACCCCGAGTGGAGTGGAGGGGGCTCTCACTGCCAGCGGGCACGGGCGATCTTGGGACTGGTATTCCAAAGCAATGGCATCCACAATCCAGTGCGCCAATCTCTGTTTAGAGACAGCCCTCCCCTGGTGCTGTCCCCCATGACAGACAAAGAGCTGCTCTGAGCTTCTAAGGCTCTGCGTGCGGTCCAAGTAGAGTGCGCGTACTGGACACAATACATTGGAGGTTGGGTCTTCCTTCCCAGAGGGGAGCGCCTGTAGGTTCACCACCTGGTCCCGGAAGGGAGTGGTGGGAACTTTCGGCACGTAACCGGGCCGTGGTCTCAGGATAACGTGAGAACTACCAGGCCTGAATTCTAGGCACCCATGGGACACGGAGAATGCCTGGAGGTCCCCCACCCTCTTGATAGAAGCGAGCGCCATCAAGAGTGCCGTCTTCATCGTCAGATGAGGAAGACTGGCGTCTCTGAGGGGCTCGAAAGGGGCCGTAAAAAGGCCCTGAAAGACCACATTAAGGTCCCAAGAGGGTACAGAGCGAGGTCGAGGTGGATTCACCCTTCTCGCGCCGCTAAAGAACCTGGTGACCAGGTCATGTTGGCCGAGAAACTTACCCTCCACCATGAGATCGTGATGAGCGGCAATAGCGGCTACATACACTTTCAACGTGGATGGGGAGAGGTTACTCTCTAGTCTCTCTTGTAGGAAGGCCAACACTGAACCGATCGAGCAATTCCGTGGGTTCTCCCCGAGAAGGACGAGAAGCGACGCCACTTATAAGCATATAAACGTCTAGTGGTGGGGGCTCTAGCCTGCAGGACGGTCTCTTCTCGTCACTCAAGGCCAGTCAAGGTCTCCTCGTCTCGTCCAGGGGCCAGACATGGAGATTCCAAAGGCTTGGCTTGGGGTGCCAGACCGTGCCCTTCCCCTGCGACAGAAGGACCTTCGTCAGGGGAATCGGCCAGGGGGGACTGTAGTCAGAGCCACCAGGTCTGAGAACCAAGTCTGGTTGGGCCAGTAAGGCGCAACTATCAGTACTTGATGCCCCTCTTCCCTGACCTTGCACAGGACCTGTGGGGAAGGCTCGCTGGGGGGAAAGCATACTTCTGTTTGTCCCGCGGCCAGCTGTGCGCTAAGGCATCCGTGCCGAGGGAGGGGAGGCAAACAGGTCCACCTGCGACTGGCCGAACTTCTCCCATATGAGCCAAACTGCGTGGGGATGGAGACGCCATTCTCCGCGGGGCGTGCCTTGACGAGAGAGAGCGCATTGGCTGTCGCCCGGGATAAAAGTGGCTCGCAGGGACTTGGTCACCTGCTGACTCCAGAGGAGGAGGCGTTGGGCGAGCCGAGATATCTGCCATGAGCGTATGCCGCCTTGGTGGTTGATGTGCCACGGCAGCAGTGCTGTCTGACTGGACCAGCATGTGTTTGTCCTGCACGAGGGGCCGGAGCCTCCTCAGTGCCAAAAGGACAGCCAGTAACTGTAGGCAGTTGATGTGCCATCGCATCCGGGGACCCACCCACTGCCCCGATACTGCGTGCCCATTGCACACGGCACTGTCCCCCGCTCGGAGAAAGGCCAGATCTGACCATGGGTTGAGGTTGTGAAGACACTGAGGCATTACCTTAAATACTGGAGTCCGCCTGATCAATTTCAGACCAGAAGTTCAGCACCGACTGCACACGCTCATTGGTGAGATGCGCTGACATACGGACAGAGTCTAGTTCCATACCGAGATAAGAAGAGCTCTGCGCTGGGGAGAGCTTGCTCTTTTCTCGGTTGACCTGTAGGCCCAGACGGTCTAGCTGCCGGAGCACGAGGTCCCTGTGCGTACACAACACATCTCGCGAGTGTGACAGTCGTCGAGATAGTTGAGTATCCGCATGCCTTGCTGCCTGAGGGGCGCTAAGGCGGCCTCTACGAGTTTGGTAAAAACCCGAGGAGACAGGGCCAGACCGAAGGTCAGGACCTTGTACTGATATGCTCTTCCCTCGAACGCAAACCGCAGGAACGGTCAGTGTCGAGGGAGGATGGAGACGTGAAAGTACTCGTCCTTCAGGTTGATTGCCACGAACCAATCTTGGTGATGAACTGAGCCCAAGATGCACTTCTGCGTCAGCATCCTGAATGGCAGCTTGTGTAGGTGCTTGTTCAGGAGGCACAGATCCAGAATGGGGCGCAGCCCCCCACCTTTTTTGGGCACTAAGAAGTATGGGCCGTAAAACCCAGAAGACATCTCGGTTAGAATGACGGGTTCGATCGCACCTTTCACCAGAAGGGCGGCAACCTCGACCCGAAGCACGGGGGAATTCTCCCCTCGCACCGAGGTGTGGAGAATGCCCCGAAACTTGATTTGGATCGCATAACTGAGACGGATCGTCCTCTGTAGCCAGCATGATGGGCTGGTGCGCTCTTGCCAAGCGCCCAAGAACCGTGACAGCGGACCCAGAGGGACTCAACTCAACTCAACTCAACTTTATTTATATAGCGCTTTTACAATTTTCATTGTTACAAAGCAGCTGCACATGAGACACATTGACTACAAGCAAAACAATCAAAGTTGTACCTGCAAAAACAAGAAAAGGTTGAAACACAGAAGACAGACACACCCACACACAAAACACTCCACACACACAACACGCACCAACACACACAGACACAGAGACACACACACACACGGATGCGCACGCACACACACACACACACACACACACAACACACACACACACACGTACGTACACAGACAAGTACGCACACACACACACGCTCAGTGAGAGCACACATTTAGGATAAAGCATTTAGGGACGATCTGCTTCACCGTGCAATGTGAGGCTGGTTCGGTGGCTGACAGAGTGGTCACCTCGCACGGGGCGGAGCCCCGGGGAGGTCGAAGGCTCTATTGACTTACCTGCTTGTTGTCGCTGACCGACGCTATGTCCGGTGGAGGTTGCGGCCGGCAGCTCGGTCCGTCCAAGTCTCCGTCGAGTCGAGAGTGCTGTGGAGGAAGAAAACCCAGGGAAAAACTCTCTCTTTGTGAGAATGTGGGCGCCGGGCCCTGATAAGCAGCAAGCAGCATCCCTCTCCGACCCGTGGGCGTTGGTAAGGCCGGGGTCAGTCCCGATGTTATTTTCCCCGGGTTCTTCCCATCAGGGCCGCTTAGAGCTCCTCTTGGCCTGCGTCTCGGGTGGGCCGTCTTCTGGGAGGGCCCTGGAACTGGAGGAGCAGACGCGGGTGGGCGGGGCTGCTGGGAAGCAGGCTGCACTCGGGACCGTGAAGACCGATAGGTGGTCACATCACAGTGCGGCAGGATCTGTTTGATCACCTCAGTCTGCTTCTGGACCGCGGAGAACTGTTGTGACACATCCTCCACGGTGTCACCAAACAGCCCAGCTTGCGAGATGGGCGCATCCAGAAGGCGGGCCATCTGTGCAAGGTTGAGCCACAGATGCCTCTCTTGGACCACAAGTGTGGACATCGACCGACTCAAGGCACGTGCCGTGGCCTTCGTCGCCCGGAGCGCGAGGTCTGTTGCAGTGCGTAACTCGCTCATGCGAGTTGGGTCGGAATTCCCATCGTCCAGGTCCTTCAGGGCTTTAGCCTGAAAGACCTGAAGGAATGCCATAGCGTGGAGGGTGGAAGCGACCTGTCCAGCAGCATTGTTGTCGAAGAAAGCTTACAAGCTTAGGACGGAAGTCTAGGTCGACCCCTCCAGGTGGCAGCTGTCTGCGGGCACAGGTGCACCGCAACTTCACGCTCCACCTGGGGGATGTCGACGTTGCCTTTGGTCGCCCTGCCATCCAGGGAAGTAACAGCCACCGAGCCTGCTAGCCTGGAATGCACCGAGAATGGTGCATTACAGGACTTCGTGAGCTCTTCATGCACCTCCGGGAAAAATGGCACCGAGGCGGTGCATGGCTCCGACCCCAGAAACCACGAATCCAGCCGCGAGCATTTCAGGGAGGGCAGTGTAACACACTGCAACCCGATGCTCGCGGCTGCCCGGGCAAGCATGGCTGACATCTCAGCATCCCGGGGGTGGGAACTCAGAGAGGTCTTCCGCATCTGATGCCAGGAGGTAGCTGTCCGATGCAATGACAGAGAGTTCATCCTCATCCCTCTGTGGAGTCTGCCCGCTAAGGGACGGTTTACCGCCGCCCATCGGGGACGAGCCAGGTGAGCGTGCTGGGGTATGGGTGGTCCGCGAAGCCGAAGCTGATGGAGCGACATCCATAGGAACCCCCAAATCACTCCCGCTGCTCGCCAAAGCGGTAGTCGAAATTGCTTGGGAAGCAGAAGGGGTGGTGGCAACGCTCACAAAGAACGTAGCCAGCCGTGACCGCAAAACCTTGGTCGCCATGTTCTCGCAGACAGAACATGCCGGATCAACAAACCCTGCCTCAGCATGCTTGACCCCCAAGCATGTGACGCAGGTGTAGTGATTGTCTGACTCAGGGATGAGTCTGTGACACCCTGGGAGACATGCTCGCAACTGTGAGAAATTTGCTCTTTTAGGTCTGTAGCTCGCTGCCGAGAAGCCCAGGGGAAGTCCGCTCTCAGAAGGGAGAAGTCCGCTGCTCTGCGTCGTAAATCCAGCAGTAATGAAGAGTCTAGAAAATATATCACTTGACAACATGTGCCACGCAGGTTCCGAAGAACAAAGGATGAATGAATGACCGCCGCCATCTTCCTTTTATACCCATATGCACGGAGCGGGGACTGGCGTGCGTCTGCCATTCGCCAAGCCCATTGCCATTTTAAATTCCTCTCTGAGATGATAGGTTCTCAAGATCAAACCCCAGTCTGTCTCTCAACACAACGTCGAGAGACCGACTGAAGGGGAGTCAGAGGTTAGACTGACCGTGATGTTGAGGTGTTGAAAGAATGTTTTCCAGACTCGTGAAATGAACTGGGGACCCCTGTCCGAGACGATATCCTCTGGCAACCTGTAGTTGCGAAACACATGGTTAAAGAGCGCTTCGGTTGTTGGAAGTCAGGGTAACGATCAGTCTGCATGCCTGCAAGTGATCGATGGCTACTAGGATGCATGTGTATTTCTCAGACAGGGGCAAGTCCGTGAGGAAGTCTACTGCAATGTGTGACCAGGGACGGTGAGGAATGGGCAACGGTAACACTTTACCTTCTGGACTGCGATGGGGAGTTTTTGAAATGGCACAAACTGAGCATCCTTGAACGTACTGGGAGATATTCTGAGACATCTTAGGCCACCAGTATCGGGCGGCCAGGAGCGAGAGGGTTTGCTGACTGCCTGGGTGTCCTGATCCCGGAACGGAGTGAGCTGAGTCGATGAGGGTAACATGATGTTCCGGTGGCACGTATGTCTTACCCTCAGGACCTCCCGGGGGAGCTTGATGATTACCGGCAGCAATATCTTCGTTGATCTTCCATACGATGGGGCTGAGGAACATGGTCAGAGGGAGAATGGGATCTGGATCGGTAGGCTCAGGATCAGGGTGGAACTGGCTAGAGAGAGCATCAGCTTTAATATTCTTAGTCCCAGGTCGATAGGTGACGGTAAATCGGAACCGTGTGAAGAACAATGCCCATCTTGCATACCGGGGACTGAGTCGTCTGGCCTCTTTCAGGGACTCGAGGTTCCAATGGTCGGTGATTACTAGGAATGAATGATTGGCCCCCTCTAACCAGTGTCGCCATTCCTCTAATGCGATTTTAATCGCCAACAGTTCCCGATTGCCGATATCGTAATTTTGCTCTGCCGGGGACAGCTTTCGTGAGAAGTAAGCACATGGATGGAGACGTGGAGGATTCCCCTGCTGCTGAGATTGCACTGCACCCACGCCGGTGGTTGAGGAGTCAACTTCCACGGTAAAGGGGAATTCCGGGTCTGGAAGACAGAGCGTGGGTGCTGTGCAGAAAGCCTTCTTCAGGTGTTCAAATGCACGGAGGGCCTCAGGGTTCCAGGATAGAGATTTGGACCTGTGCTGATCATGGAAGTGAGGGATGATGCAATAGAACTGTAGTTGGCGATGAACCGTCTTTAAAAGTTTGCAAATACCAGAAATCGTTGTAGTTCTTTGACCGTGGTGGGATGTGGCCAATGGTTCACTGCGTCCACCTTCCCCTGATCCATACTAACTGAATTATTAGAGATGTGGTATCCAAGGAAGTGGATTAACTTGGTGTGGAACTCACATTTCTCTAGCTTGAGGAAGAGGTGGTTCTGACGAAGACATTGTAACACTCGGGAGATGTGGGATATGTGGTCTGGTAAAGTTTGTAGCGGTTTTAGCTAACGTTATTATATTGATGAGCAAAGCTCACCAAATATGGTTCTTCACCAGATCTTTCAAGATCATATACATGAAATGAGTTATTTAAAACATCAATTTCAGTCAAGGAATTTGTTTAGTTTAGTTTAGTGATCAAATATACATATTTTACGGTCTCTGATTAGTAATATAAAGCATAACAATACTTGTATGCATTCGTCCAGCGAATGCTTCAATGATATTATATACTTTACATTATCTCATGGCCATAAGTAACGTGACTTTACCAAACAGGATTTAGAGCAAAGGTAGCGAATCGAAACACAGTAGAAGGGACCAAGTTTGTGAGCGTGAATACAGAAAACCCATAAAAAATGAATATATATGGTCATTTATTAAACTCTACTCTACATGATAACAAAACAATGACGATCGCATAAAACGAACAAAACATTTAAACACAAATACGCTTGGTAGCGCGGAGGGAGAAGGAGAGAGAGAGAGCGAGAGAGAGAGGGGGCATGGCAGCGATTTCTGAACACCAATAAAAATCATCTTTAACAAAGAGGCACAGACTTAACGCAGCTATTCTATAAATAGAAACGGATACTTGCAAGCTCTGTGCTGGACCGATATCCATATGCGCGTGTAGAGATGGAATTGTTCAAAAGGTTTCAGAAAGGCAGACCTGCAGAAAGTTGCGGGCCTCGTGATCGGCCCGCATGGCTTAACCACGTGGAAGTAGAAGTCCATTGTTCCATCCTTTTCCCCAGGGGGGGAAGGGCAGTATCCGAAGAGACGAGAGGAAGAGACGAAAGCCGAAAGAGAAGAGAAGTGAGGTTTTCAGAGCAGGCTCGATATTTAAACTCACGAGAGGGCAGGCCCACCTGAGTTTGAATCGACCAATCAGAGTTGAGCAGGGAAGAGGTTCTTTGTCCACTCAACAGCTAATTTGCATCTTTATGACCTCCTGGCAACTTTACAAAATATCATTCCCAGTTATAACATAATGAAAAGAAAGTGTTCTATGGTCACACAATGTATATATACAAGGAGGAATTGTAAAGACAAACATTTAGATATCAAAAATGGACAGGTTTGAATTGCAACAAGTCATGATTCATTCAGATGGAACGCATACAAACAAAGCCTGAATTAAACTTGTATATCTAACTGTGACAGACTATTTAAAATGGCACGAGCGCCAACACACAACCTAGATAGTTAGATATATGTATAGAAAGGGACAGTTTAATCACATAAGTTCCTATTGTCAGGGACATTTCACTGGTTAGCCTCAGATGTTAAGTTGTAGATGAGACAGAGACTTCTCACCAATGCTTTGAAGAATAGGGGTCGTAAATATCCAACAGAGAGACAAAACGTTATCAAAACTCTAAACCAGACCCCTGGAGCCAGGTTTTTGCTATGGTCTTTTGATGATGATAGCAAAAGAAACCAGGACAAAAGGGAGTGGGGGTTGATGGCTCTTCTTTCAGTGACTCCGACCATTTGGCTTATGCTAAATTCTCTACAAGTTTGTAAATATATGAGGATGTCGTCAATGTAGATGATGACGAACTGATTGAGCACATCTCTGAAGATCTCGTTCATGAAGCTTTGGACTTGTAAACGCACCTGCCATATTTCAAAGGGCATGACCAGGTATTCATAGTGTCCTGAGGGAGTTATGAAGGTGGTTTTCCATTCATCCCCGGGCTTGATACGGATGAGGTTATATGCGCTGCAATGAAACATTCGAGGGCACACGGAATAAACTTGAAAGCTTTCGGACATCAGCTGGCACTCTCAATTATGATGACGACAGCAGCCTTTCCACAGGTTAGTAGTAGGCTAATGTAATGCTAATTGCAAAATGTAAATCTTGCAGTCATGCTAACAAATGATCAAACGATTTGTAAAATATTAATGTCTGAGACCATCTGAGAGAATTTTCTCCTGTTCAGGACATGCAATAAGTCAGGAGAGGTGTCGTATTTTGCCAGAGAAGGCAAATATTGTTGTATTTCGCAAAAAATTGCTGAAATTTGAAGCTGTTAAATTACTGTAGTTTTTATGTTAGGTTTTATTGTTGTTGTGTTTTGTATTTATTGTATTTACTTATTCATGTATACTTTAAACTTTTAATATATTGTTCAATTTAAAGAATTTTTTTCTCTAATAAAAAGGTATTCTTGAGTCATCCACCATCATTTTGTGGCTTTTTTTAAAAAGTATCGGTTCAGGCACCGTTTTGGCACCGGTACCGTTTTACAGGTATCGATTTGGCACCGGTATCGAAAAAAAAAAAAACGATACCCAACCCTACGATTAATCGAAATCGAATCGCAAATCGCGATGTGAGACGTTGCGATTTGCTAATCGCAAGAGGCTGCGATGTGAAAAATAGGAAACGCGTCTGTTCCAAGCCCGCTTCGAGTGGCATTCTTGCTAACCAACTGAGTGAGCGCACCTCCGTTATGCCTAATCAACACTGCCCTAGCCAACTGCGTACACGTCCGACATTAAAAAAACAAACAAACATAAGGCAGGAGAGAGAGAGAGAGTGTGTGTGTTATTATGGCATCTGCAGAGTCATATCGATCATATTAGGCAAATAAATACCAAAGACCCGTCCAATTCAGAAGACCGAGCACACAGCCTGTATCATATTCGCGCGACTCTTCCCCGCGTTGCGCGTCTCGCAGACGAGCCGTTTAAACTTGACGCGCACACACAGCCTGTTTCTATGGCAAACCGATGGTGTCAGAATTACGCCATAGATTAAACGCGTTTATATCCGAAGGTTATGATCCACAGCTACAGGAAGCGCCTGGTTGAGGTTATTGCTGCCAAGTTATTAAAAGTTATTAAAAGTTATTAATTATTAATTCTAAGGGTTGACTTACTTTTCCACTGCCATTTTGAATGTTGAATGAGTGTGTTCAATAAAGACATGAAAGATCAGAATTTTTTAGTTATTATTTTTAGACACATTGTTTGTCAATACCCTTGACTTGGATGAAGATCAGATTAATACAGTATATTGTGCCCTGTTTTTACGGATTTTTTTTAGTGTAGGCGATGTTTATGATGCACCTGCTGATGAGAACGATTCTGCATGACGCATTTAAAAAAAGAATAGAGTTTTAAAAAACATAATTAAAAACATATCATAAATGTTAACGCACAGCTTTATTGTAGGCTAAATAAAGTGCATTCATTATTATTGCAAAAACTGCATATCAAGCAGAGCGAGTCTGACTATTGCGTTAAAGGAATGAACATGCTGTACTAGAGAAAATAAAGTGCGGGACTTGATTGATGTTAAGGGTTATTCAAAGATGTTAAGACACAACAATGATCTTACTCTGACTGAAACATCCAAAGTGCGCACATCAGAATGTATGTGTCTTGCAAACATAATTATGTCTCAAGTGAATGCTTGGTGAAATGCCGGGGGAAATATTTGATCCATCCAGGTCTTAAGGCCTTAACTCTCGATGTCAATCAAATAAATCAAATAAATAAACATAAATAAAAACATAGACTTTACCTATAGATAGGGGTTTTTGAGTTGGTATGTGCCAAATTTGCTGGAATTGGATGCAGTAATTTTTTACATAAAATTCACTTGAAAAAAGGATTTTCATAAAAATCTTTATTCCACTAATCAAAACATAGTAATATCAATGGCCACTACAAGGATTTAGTACCAAGGCCATGGTGAATTAGATCCTGGCTCAGCTCATCAGTGATTGGGTGAGAGCAGTTCAAACTAATTGGCTGTGGAAATAAGTGGGAGGGGCTCATTATACAACAGACGCGCGCTCTGTGCAACCAAAACGGCGTTTTTTACGCCGTCATATGGCCAGACAGCGGCGCAAAAGGCGGCGCTTTTCGGGGCGCCTTAAAACACCGTTAAATACGGCGTTATGGACGGCTTTTCGCACGGTTTTTACGGCGTTTGGATGTAAACGCGTTGCGTAATTCTGAACCATTTTGCTTTTTTCTTCCTGCATGCATAATAGAATTCTAATTTATTTATATAGCGCTTTTCGCAATGTGCATTGTTCAACAGCAGCTTTACAGAAGAAAATCTATAAAAAACAAACAAACAGAAAAACACTTCAGGTAAAACACAGTGCATGGTGTTTGTAGAACAAGCAAGGTCGTTCTAATTAAGATATGTTAACGGAATTTACCGAACCTTAATCTAATAACATAATATATTATATTATTTTATTAATTTATTACCTACTGTATAATAAAGGTAACATAAATAGGTAAGAGAACAAGAGTTAGAAGAGTAATTTATTCGTAACAGAAAACAGTATTTACCTATAATGCAGTCAAAAACTCCACCCAAACTGAAACTGAGATATCATCCCATATAAATTAAATTATATGAGAGAATGTGGCGTCATACGTCTAAATGCAGATTAAAGGTTGAAAATTACTTTAATCAAAATAATCATTACAAAAATTTAAAAAAAAAAAATAAGATTGATTGCGTATTGCTTAGCAACCTTAAACTGTATTATTTATCTGCCCCATGCTGTGGAGGAGCGCGTTTCTCCGCAGCCGGCCTCAACAGACTGAAAACGGACGTTCACCCAAGCATTTAGATATGATTGATTTTACTCGACAAAGCATATGAAACAAAGATAAGTAATGACCACGACTCACTCGAGTATGCATGTTCTCCATTTTACATGTTGCACTGAATTAAATTACATTTTAGCATTAACGGAAATGTCCGTAAAATAAAAGAAAATGTACTGGTAATTTTCTGCCAGTACTTCATCTGTTTTAACAGGTTTTTTTTTACAGTGTATGTAATTACGTTTAATTAGGCCTACTATTCGAGCGATGGGATCAGTAGGCTTATAACCACCATCTTTGTGCAAACCAACTTTTTAAAATTGTTTTTTTTATGGTTTATAAAAAGATCTCTCATTCCAGACTTTCTTTTCATACTGACCACACATTAAGTACTGAAATATATATCTAAAAACGACCAAGCGATACAGATAAACAGAACAAGACCAACTACGTAAAAATTAACTGATGGCACGAGCAGGTCTCGAACAGGCGTTAGATGCAGTTAGAGATTGCGAGTCAATCTTGCTAACCAGCAGACCACCACTCAAAGTGCTCAGCTGCTGCTTAAAAGGAATGCAGTTTACTTTTTACTCTGGCTGACCTCGCTTATACCAGGAGTGATTTCTGGTGTTGGAAATTAGCTAATACAATATTTCAACCGATTGCTTTTTTGCTTTTCACGTAGGCCATACGCGCTATATGTAATAAGCAGGATACATTACTGTGGGATTGGTTGGCCTTTATACAATTGCTGACCACGTTGTGTAACTATACATTTCCAAAGAGAAATCGCTTCTTCGGAAAGCAAGCAATGGTTTGTTTAATGTTAGCAAAGGTAACACTGCGCACATAATAAAATCCTGTAAAATGATCAGTGGTAAATTTCTCTGGTCTGGCTCAGTTCATCAGTGATTGGGTGAGAACAGTTCGAATTTACTGGCTGCAGAAATCAGCTGAGGGGCTCATTATACAACACACAAAACGCCGTAAATAACGCATGCTCTGTGCAACCAAAACGGCGTTTTTTACGCCGTCATATGGCAAGACAGCGGCGCAAAAGGCGGCGCTTGCCGTTAAATACGGCGTTATGGACGACTTTTCGCGCATTTTTAACGGCGTTTGGAATCGCGACGCCGTATTTTGCGGCGCAAATACAGTTTAAAACGCCGTCAAAAACGGCGTTCGGATATAAACGCGTTTAATCTATGGCGTAATTCTGACACCATCGGCTTGCCATATGTTTCATACTCGCGCGTCAAACGGACGAGCCGTTTAAACTTGACGCGCACACACAGCCTGATTCCTAATGACGTTTACAGTACTTGAGTCCGGCTCCACACTGGTATCTGGCATCTGGCAATATGGATGAGGCTTGATGCACGCGCGCACCCTGTGTCAACTCACGCCTATCTCCGCGTTTCTAACAAATGTAAATTCTATCTAACTGTTTTGCTAAATTCACTTGGATGAAATTAAACATTCAGCACATTTTCTACTTGTTTTAAAAAATCCCACATACTTGAAAAATTATAAATCAGCCTATGTAACCTATGAACTATTTTAATAATTCACTAACACAATAGAAAATGTTATGGATTTAAGGGTTACAATGGGAGTTGTATTTGTTTTAATGGAAACTACAATACTGTACACTGGTATTTGGATTCTATTGGTGTGATGTAATCTGGAAGTTGGGAACCAATTGAACAACAGTAAGCCCTATTTGAATAATGCCCAAAACATACTACAAAAATGAATTTTGTAATGATTTTAATGGAAACAATTAGAATTTATGTATTGTTTTTTTGTTTGTTTTCTTACAGCAGGGTAACTATACTGTGCTCCACACAACAATATTGAGCTGAAGCTTGAATTAGAAAAGTTAAAATCACAAATCAAATCGCAATCGCAATGTCTGTCAAAAATATCGCAATTAGATATTTTCCCCAAAGCGCACAGCCCTAGTAGTTACTATAACATTAACGTGGGTGAGACAAAAGGAGGTAGCTGGTTGTAACGTACTCACCATAGGCCGAGGCGGGCATACTGGACAGGTGGCTATCATATGGCCCGTTCCTCCACAATACAAACAAAGCCATTGGCTGAAACAGCGGGCTCGTTCCTCACAAGACAAGCAATACTGATCGACCTGCATTGGATCAGGGTCTGGAGGGTTCTGGGGTATCCGAATGGGAGTGCATGGAGGAGATGCAGTGGGCCGTGTAGAAGGAACCGCCGCAAGATGTTGCGACATACGGACTGTATACTGTATCAGGTTTTCTAATCCCACGGAGTCATCATGAATGGCTAAATGGGTTCGCACGGTGGGTTCCAATCCTTGCAAGAAAACGGTGATTAGAGCAGTTTCATTCCAACCTGAATTGGCAGCCAAGGTTCTGAACTGGATGGCATACTCTGGTACAGACGGTTTTCACACAAGCAGAGGTCAAATATACTGTAACAGACTATAAATTCCTATATGCAATATTAATTAAGTAAAACATTAAAATTTAAAATTACACAAGGTAAGTATATTAGAATAAACCAGAAAGCCACGGGAGAACAAAAAAGGTCGGAACTAAAATGGTAACAAAATACAACTAGATCTGACAAACAAATAATCACAAGAAAGGGTACATATAGTGTCCATGGGATGAGTATCAAGTGCGGGTGCCATTATGCTGAGTGCAAAGGATGATGGGAAATGTAGTCCGTGAGAGTCAATAGTCCGGGGAAAGTGAACGGGTGAATCTAGGAGAAGGTGCTGATGGACGGGGTGTGGCTGACCGCTGAGGGGAGCTTGTTACACATATATTTTTAAAAAAGCAAAAAAACTTTGGGTTTCCTACGGCGGTTTGTCTCGATCAGAGTAACGGTTGTAAAGTTATTTTTTTAGCGCAAAATCCCGCTACAGGCCACACCGTAAAGCAAAACCTGGCATCTTTGGTATCGTTGGACTCGGATAGGATTCAGAAATTAGAGAAATAGAATCCTATGAAAATGCATCAACTCCAAAGTTATAGGCCTGTAAACATTTTTCGTCACCACTAGTTGGCACTAGCTCGAAACTTAACAGGCTCTGTCAGGGCACAGTGCTGATGACCCATACCAAATTTTGTAAAGATACAATAATTTGTTAATAAAATACAGCATTTCACTACATTATTCAATATGGCCGACACTCAAAATGGCCGATATGGTAAAAATGAATATTGTTCGACTCTGCATGCCACCCCGAATCTAACGAGAAACACTTTATGGTTTTTGGCCAAACCGTTTGGAAGTTATAAGAAAAATTGCATTTTTTTTGTAAAAATGTGAAACATTTTTTACTAAATAATTACTGTGACAAGCAGAGCGGGACAAGGGCCGTGACGGAAATGCGCAAGGCACCGGTCTCACATCTCTTAGCAGTGAAGGACGAGAGAGAACCAGGCCTGGATTTTATGTTATGTTTTATTATGTTTGTGTGGCCGGCAGTCGACCGTGAGGGAGCTGTCGGCCCTTTACTTTCGTTTTGTTATTTGTTTATTTTATTAAAAAGTTGGTTTAGTGTTCGCCGGTTCCTGCCTCCTTCTTCCTTACTTGGAACTTTGTTACATTGGTGCCGAAACCAAGGAGGAAGGAGGGACATGCTGTTGGAGAGCCCTCGCTGCTGAGGGTGATCGCGGTGCTGAAGATGTCGGGCAGCGCGGAAGAGTGAAGACCGCGAGTGGCTGCTCGAGGCAGTGGTGCTGAAGCAAGTATGCATCGGGTGGGACGGAGAGCTCGCTGCCATGCTCCTGGGCCGAGGTGGGGTGGCGGCCGTCCGGGGTAGGGAGTGGAGGAGTCGTCGCTGTTGGCCGTGGGCCAGAGCCTGCTGCCGTCCACCGTGAAGGGGAGGAGCAGGAAACGGGGGAGGAACTGCCGGCTGCCCTCAGCCGGAGGAGCCATCGCCGGCCGCCAGGGGGCGGAGGAGGATCGAGCCGTCCACCGAGCGTCCAGTACCATTGCATGGCACTGCGATGAAGAGCTTCTCGGCTGGCTGAGGACCGAGCGGCAGTGTGTCTGGGAACCGGACCAAGATTTTTTTTCTCTCTCCCTCTCTTTGTTTGGTTTAATGTTCGCCGGTTCCCGCCTCCTTCCTATTCCTTGAACTTGTTACACTTACATTATTATTTAGTCTTATTATTCTGATAATGACTATTTTAATTTTATATTTATTAGCATATATTTCCATTTTTTTCAAGTTTTTGTCCATTTTTCAAAAATGAGAAAAGATGTATTTCATGGGCATGTTAAAACTATCGCTTCCGAATCAGAAGATCTTAAAATGCACACTCTATGAAAATGAGTCTTGCAATACTTGATAACCACAGCCATAGATCAGACCAAAGTTGTGTTTGCACCACCTGTTTAATAACATTATCTTAAATTACACAATGATTAATGATTATAGAATAGAGAATTCAAAGGTCAATGTGCACAACCAAGAAACCAACACTTTCCTTAAAAATGAGGGTCTGTATTTAGGGGTAGCTAAAAACAAAATTAGAAATAGTATTAGCGCACTCTGTTTAATGTAAAACATTGATTTCTAAAAATGTAGAATTTCTTGAAGAACAATATGTAAAAGCATATCAGAATATATAAGAACTGAAATTTTCTTTGTGTCTGCAGCACAAAAGTATTTTACCTTAAATGTATGAATTGGCCCAGGTTTTTCTTTTACTACAAGTTGAGACATGTATAGCAGATGTACAGATTGCATTTCTCAATATTTTCCACACAAACACTTCAGCTGCTGATTAACTGCATTGTTTTGGTACAGAAGTGTAAAGGTTGGATCAAGTTTTAAACTGTTTATCCAGATCTACAGGAATCAAATCACTGTGTTAGAGAGACAGTATTAATCAGTTTTGTCAAATCCATGCTCACACCACTGTCGGTGAGCACGAAATAGGTAAAAGGGTACAAACAGATGATCTGTTCAAGAATGCAAGTCAATGCCAAAGCTCTACACTACTCTAAGTCCAGACTATTCAGAAAATGTACTGTTTTTTTCAGGATGGATTTTTTTTAAATAAATGAAAAATAAAGACACTTTCACAATTCATGAACATGCTCGGACAACTGGGATTTTATTTTATTGTTAAGAAACTTCTGGGGTAGAAAACATTTGGGTGTATATATATACATAGTGTACATTCTACTTAAAAGCAGCACTCATTTCTACCTAAACATGCCTCTTAATAGTTACCTTAGTAAACAAGAACTAAAAAATTGCTATGAATGTGCTTACCACGTTTATTTGGTAGCCTATATTTTACGTATAGTTTATAAATGTATTTCAATGTTTAAATAAACAGTCTAAGATTGTCATGCTGGGAAACCATATTATAAACTCTCCTGTTGTAAATATATAATTTTTAGCGACCGACGCGTGTAAATTAAACGTTTTTTAGGTCCAAATGAAGTAACCATCCGCATATTTCCTGTAAACATATAAAACACACGTATAGCCATGTAACAACTATAAAACATGGCGAAACACAGGTCGAGGGCTTATCATCCAGTCTCAAATCATCGTTTCCCTATTTCAAGTTATCACACGTCTCGACCAATGATATGGTGGGCGTGAAAATATGCGCACGTCTAATTGGTCAAAGGTTTCTCATTCAACACAGACGTGATATAAATATAAACGTAAACGTCGGAAGTATGGGTAAACACTTTAACAAACCAGGACGAACCTGGAGTTTACGGAAGACGAGCAGCATATTAAAACCACGTGGTGTTACATTTCAGAATGGTGGACAGTGTTTACCGCACACGATCTCTTGGTGTAGCTGCAGTCGGTCTTCCTGACCAGTATGCTGACGGAAAAGCAGCTAAAGTGTGGCAGCTGTATATCGGAGACACCAGGAGTAGGGCGGATGAATACAAGAGCTGGGTGCTGTCCTTGCTCAGAAAACACAGGGTTCAAAGTGTTCTGGACGTAGCCTGCGGGACAGGGTATGTTTATTCCCCTAAAATGTACTATGGAGCTAATTTTTTAAGTGTTTTTATAGTCATGCTGAACGATATGGTGGGATGTTGTGTTATTTGCTCTCTGTGGTCATACACAGATTTTCTGTAGATGACGAATTTACTACTGGGTAATGTGACAGAATGCTCTAATAAAAACAGCATTCAGTATTCACGAATTCACCGCGGCTGTAGTCAACCACTGCACGTGTACATTAATAGCGTGATGAATCAACTTGATTTACATTTTAGCAGATCGCTCTCACTCCCTCTCTGTGTCAGTTCTTTGTCTACTCTGTGATGGTGCAAGTCACCGAAGCAATCATCAGCACAGCGGGCAGCAACAGGTGAAGAGATATTACTCGAAGTTGTTTTCTTGACGAAAACAGTCAGTTTGTAAGAATGAATCCAAATGGACTTGGTTCAAAGCGGCAACCTACCGTTCCAGTGTGAATTAGAGTTTAAAGCCACAATATGGAAGAATTTTGTTATGAAATATCCCAAAATAACTTGCACAGTGTGATATATTTCATGCAGTTGTGTACTTGCATTATCCCAAATGTTCCCAAGAATGTGCAAATCCAGAGAAATTCCTATTTAAAATAATGACCCGTCCCTTGTCTCCCTTGTATTTGTCGCATATCCGCTTGCTCTGCACTACCCACTACCGTCAGTTTCCGGTTATAGAAACAACGGCAACACGCAAATGCGGAAGTGGTTATACAGCATCTGGGACGCAGCGTCTGTTGTTCTGTTATTATGCATCACGATTAACCCCCCCCAAAAAAAACGTAAACGTAGGCCAAATGAGGCAAGCAGGCTTATGGACAAACGAAGAAATAAAACGAGGATTAATATCGGCGTGGCGTTTTCTAAATGGAGAGAGCTTCGTGACCAACTTGGACTCCATAGAGACTCTGCTCTCGCATGTGTTTTAATAGACGGGTAAGCACATTTTTTTTATTGTACACAAAATACTCATGCACAGATTATTTGAATAGTTATGAATGCAGTTACCCTATGAAATACAGTATAGGTCACCCAAAATTATGTAGCCAATAACGTTACTTGCAAATGCTGTGGGTTCGTTCAAATTTACCTTTTAAACGTTGACTGTATGACTGTTTTAAACAGGTAAAACTGTGTAGCATTACGCTACAAAATCAATTGACAAAGTCCAATATCAGTCACGGGCTAACATAGCATTACAGTCCACGTTTCTTGCAAGCTAATTCATTACGATGACATAAAATAAAATTAATTCATTACCTCGTCCGTGAACATGATGGGCGATCTCCATACGCCTCTGGATGGTGAAAACGACATGTCCCATAATTCCACTCTCCTGCATAACATCATTTAGCTTCGCCTTTTGTTGTTGTTTCGAAAGTGCGCCATCTAACGGTCCAAATGTTCCATATTGTGGCTTTAAAGGCCCACTGTAATGCAATTTTATATGTTGAGGTAATTTCAATTGAAAAATGCAGAGAGCGGGAGACATATCTAGTGGCCCCTCCCCCTTTTAAAATGATCAATAGCATTTTGTTTAAAGCAGGCAGCCTCAGCCAGGCAAAGCTGCATTTAACAGCATGATAGCCACAGTGACAGTAGTGTAAGTCTATTGAAAAGAATAGACAGATAAGTGTTACAGTGATGTGTCATGTTATTTATGTTGGTCAGTGACACTGGCGTTTGTCTTCTCCTTTACCAAGGCTGTGATGATTAACATTCAACATACTAGGGACTTTAAAGGGGTCATGCGACATTTGACTGCGGAAAAATATTTACATTTCAAAATATTACATTTAAAAAGCTTATTGATATCAGCTCGAGTTCATAAGTTCGCCTACCAATGGTATGAGAGGAACACGGCTACACTCTCAACCAAACAAACATTACTAGCCAATCAGAATTAAAATGGGGCGGGTCTTGGTTGCCGGAGTGGAGTCACATTGGAGAGTACGTTAGCAAGCGAACAGTGGAGTCGGCAGGATTGAAAGTAAGTTTATAAAGCCTAAGCGGGGGCAGCTTTTAAGTCCATTATGACAAATGTGACATATGCACAAATTGGAGACTGTGACATAAAGATCGATAAAATTGTGTTGTCATCTAATCATGTCAAATCATCTAATCAGACCTCCGCTTCCACTTCTGCGCATCACACACACGCGCTCATGTGATTGAGATATCAATGATAAATTTCTAAAGCGTCTCATTCGTTTTCAAACTTTTTCGCAGCTTATTGCACCTATCTCAGAGTTAAGTCATAAACATGGTCGGTTTTGTTACAAACAGCAGCCGAACGCCATGACTTTGTCGTCAGCGTCTGTGCACGAGGGCAGCCCAGAGAAACAGATAGGCAGCGTAACGGAAGTCTATTTGAATTACAAACGGAGAGCGTATTTGCAATAACTAATCACATATTTAAAAACTACAATATTAATTTCTCGCTAGAAATGCAATCAGAAGTTGTTGAAAGTGAAAATTAAACTTGTTAAAGTTGAACTTTTTTCAACCTCTAAAGACGCTCTGAGCTGCAGAAAAAGACGCCGGAGCTGGCGTTTAAAAAAAAAAGCTCGGGACGTTTTTGAAAACACGGTTTACACCATAGGATTATAATGTAAAACAGACGCTAGCAGCTTCGAAAAAGAATTCAAGTGTAAACACAGGCTAAGTTTAATATTGATCATTTTTGTCCATATATTAATTTACAAAATGGATCTGCAACTTACTAATGCTTCCTTTTGGAAAGTAATACGAACAAGTTTAAACAGTTCTCAATGTCAATTTCGAGGACAGAATGGCAAATTTCGTAGTTTTTTTTATAGCTAACTGAAGCACACTGTAGGGCCTTTGAAAGACACTGAAATGAATGAAAACGGTTCTTAATGTCAGCTTGCAGGAGAACATGGCAGATCTTGAATAAAGTTTTGCCAAAAAAAAAACTGGAAATACAATCATACATAAAATTCAATGGACGTTAATAATTGAAAATTAATAATTTAGAAGAATATGTCAAAAGAAAAAAGTGTCAAGTAATGGGAGGCCTGTGCCCCTGTAGAGCTTTGAAAATATGCCAATGCTTTAAAGGCGCAGTTCTTGAAAATCAGTGGCCACTAGCGTTGTATTATAGTTTTGCAACGAATCTCCCTTTCGAAGTACGACGGTGGCCGCAACAGTAAAAACAGATGTCGTCTACTGAGACAGCGGATAGCAGTGATACAAGCAACGATGTTTCTTTACAAAGGTAAGGCAATATATTAACGTAATTAATCATTTAACATGTATTCTATTACGAAGTTACTGTTACAAGTCTATAATTAGATATATTTCTTGCGTGCTATCTAGTACACGCTGAGAGTAGTGAAGTAACTAAAGTTAGCTAATCGTAAATAGCAACGCTGTTCAAAGCGTTTGATCTGCCAGTCACATAGGCAGTTAGGTGTAAGTTAGTAGACGTTTGTCTCCCCCTTTGTAAAGTCAGGAACAACCGGAGTACATACCGCAGGGACGGAAAAACATTATTATTCTGAGATTATATGGCCATTTGTATAAAATGCTAACGTTAATCGTTTCAACAAAACAGTTGTTTGGTAAACATTGAAAAAGTGGAAACATTGAAAATGTTGAATTATCTTACCAGTCTAGCAGAAAACAGGCAACTTCGGCGTCGCCTTGAAAACATTTGTCTTTCAAAAGTGCCTTCCATCTGGTAATAGATACACCGATGTTTATCCTGGATTTCTGCCGCCATTTGTCTCTAATTCGTCTGGCAGCATCACGTTTGCGCTTCTTTGACGACGGAGATTCACGCTCTGTCGGCTCTTGTGCACAATACGCATGGTCCTCCATTTTATCAAAACTTCTAAGACAGAACAATCAATTGCTTCAGCTAGACGATGACTACTCCTCCTCTCCGTACTACGACTTACTACTTTGTGCGTCTTCAACAC
This sequence comes from Triplophysa rosa, assembly GCF_024868665.1. Taxonomy (NCBI): domain Eukaryota; kingdom Metazoa; phylum Chordata; class Actinopteri; order Cypriniformes; family Nemacheilidae; genus Triplophysa; species Triplophysa rosa. The sequence continues at coordinate 37,900 of NW_026634133.1, forward strand.
AGTGATGACTGCATGTAAAAAAACACACAAAGAAGACCAACATATACGAAACGCGCTCTGTAGAGCTGTTTGTCCGTTAGTCATTACTGTACAAAACATGGCTGCGCAACATAACAAATTCCATGTAGATAGGCCCGCTCCCTATGTAGATACAACTGGTTTATTCTAAGGTAATAAAAACATAATTTTTCATTACGTAAGGTTTTTATACACATCTAAAGACACAGTTTTGTATGTTATATTGCATTTCTGTTAATAGATCATACAAAACATCCCGCATTGTACCTTTAAAGCACATTTGAAGTTATGGAATTATGCTTTGAAGCACATTTAGAAAAGTTATTGGTGAACATGATTCTAATATTTGAAACTTACACAAGGTAAGGGTGTCAAGACACGGGGTGAGACATGGACAGAGGACCCAAGTGCAGACAGCGGGTAAGGGGTTAACAAACAGACTTTAATTAACAATACAAAACATGAAACAAAAACCCACGATGGGGTAAAAAAACAAAACAGCAAGGGAATAAACAAGAGGTAAACAGGAACATAGACTAACTACACTAAACTAGACAAGACTAACTACACTAAACTAGACAAGACTAAATACAATACTAGACATAAACTACAACTAACTAAACTGGACAACACAGCAATACAGACCGGGAGGGTGACGACAGGCAAACAAGGCAAAATCAACCGACACAAGACAGAAAACACAAGGGCATTAAATAAGAGAACAAATCAAGAGGGAACACCGACAAAACCAAGAACAGGACAACATGATAACCAATACAAAAACACAAGAGTCCAAGGGGGAAGTCCAGACAAGGGCAAAACACAAAAGTCCACACAAGGACAGGATTGCCGATTGCCGTTGCCGACCGGCACACGGACAGGATTGCCGACCGGCACACGGACAGGATTGCCGGCCGATACACGGACTGGATTGCCGGCTGACGCACGGGTTGGGAGGCCGGCTATCACCGGCTGGGCAGGCCTGGATGTCGACGAGACGGGGCGGGAAGTCGGTGGCTGGGCAGCGCTCTCTGGCGGCTGGGCAGTGTTCTCCAACAGCTGGGCAGCGCTCTCCAATGGCTGGGCAGCGCTCTCTGGCAGCTGGGCAGCAAACAAGGACACCGGTGGAACAGGAACAACACAAAGACGGGGTGTCGACTTGACAGGCCTGGGTACCAGCTGGGATGCCGGCAGGGATCTGTGGCAGGAACAGGACACCGGCGGTCTCGACCCTGGAGGGGAACCCAACGACCTCAACCCTGGAAGGGAGTCCGGCGGCTTCGACCCTGGAGGGGAGCCCGGCGGCATCAACCCCTCCCGCTGCGATCCCTCTGTCCTCTGCTGGGTGCTGGGTTGGTCAGTTCATTCTGTCAAGACACGGGGTGAGACATCGACATCTGCCTCATCTTGTCATGTTTTTCTTGGTCTTGTGGCAGAACCATGACAAAAGGCACAGTCCTATACAAAAATATTTTATTCTAATAATCATATGTAGCTTTGCACACTGCTAGCATCTAGAATGATTTTGATCAACATTTTATTGTTCATATCAGAGGGCTCTCTCAACTTCTATCTTACATTTTACTTTTTGTAATTCTACTACTAGATTTTATTTATAGGCGCCTTACGGACACTCAAGGACACCGAACAGCAAACAGTGCAGGCCAATGCAGGTTTTGTAATGTGGGAGTAATATGCTCAGTTATAGGAGTCTGACAGATAATTCGTAATTATAATATTGTTTATATCGTTATCGGAATTATATCGTATTGACCGAAATGCATGAATGTATTTCAATATCAATTTTGGCCATATCGTCCAGCCCTACTTTGTTGCTTTAATAGGAATTTATATTGTTTTCGTTTCACAGTTTGTAGTGCAAAATTTGCCAGTAGGAGTTTAAAAATGGAAAATAAATCTGCCTCCACTAATCAATATAAAAAACGAGCTCAAAAACGTGATCACTTTAGCTTTTTTGAGGGCTCATTTATGCTAACCTGCTTTGACCAACTGTGATCTCATTATTATGTGTTGTGGATGTGACTTGTGCCATATCATCACCATTAATACCTATGAAACTAATTATTAAATTACTACTAGAGCACAAAATAGTCTGTCTGAGAAGCTCAAAAACGGCATGTTACTAGTTAGTTTCAAGGGAAATAATGTTTAAATAATGTTCTTTTTTTGCGTATGTGTCTACTCTCTGCAAAAAGAAAGTTCAGGCTCAGGATATTTTTTGCTTTAACCCCTGTGGACAACATGCAGTGTAGTCGCTGCAATGTAGTCCTCCTAACCTCGGAAGAGACAGTGGTGGATTTATTTTATTTTTAGTGGAAATCTCTCAGAAACCATAAGTAAAAACCTGCTTGTTTGCACGAATCACTTCAAGCTAGAGTGCTTTATCAACCTGGGACAGTACAAGCAGGATTAGCTTCAATGTTGTTCCTCAAGGGGGATCGAGACCAACTGAACAAGACAAAGCTGCCGATGTAAGTAATATTTATCAACAATATGAATTGACGTACATGTACCGTATATATAGGAGAATAACGTTAGCATGTGATAGCGAAGGGAACTAAGTCAGTCACGGACTAAATGGAACATTCAAAGCCAGTATTAAACTTACTCTATATTTATGTTATTTGGCAAATGTGCACTTGGAGTTTAGCTGTATGTATGTGTAATAAACTCAACAAACGGGAAGGAAGGAGGCGGGAACCGGCGAACATTCAAAACATTTAATCAAAAATATACACCAAAATACAAAAGTAACAAGCCGGCAGCCCCTCGCGGACGACTGCCGGCAACACAAACATAAACAAAACTTAACGTATGTCCGGGCCCGGTCCTCTCTCGCCGTATTCTCCTGCCATTCGTCCTTTAATGCTTCCGATCTCCTCCGTGAGAGATACGAGGCAGGTGGCGCCCAGCTGACACTCATTATCAATCGCGTCCCGGCCTCGCTTCCTCCTCCCACGGCTCTCGTCACGCCTCCCTCGTCACAGTATGTTAATACTTTGTGTGCGTTAATATGTTCAGCTGAGGCAAGCTGTTTGTTTCGCTAATGAACAGGGGCGAACACTGCGGTTAGTTTTGTTTTAAACGTCTCAAATCATTTGTCCTTAGGCTGAAAAATCTGTCACAGCATACTAGTTATACTCTCACGTTGTGTGTGTAACATTATAACTTGTCAACGACAAGTGCTAAAATCCACGTAATTCCGCTGAGACCTGCAGGTGCACATTCCGTGGATTTTAGGCAAGCATACACGCACAACGTGAGCGCATTAGGATGTGCTGTTTGCTGTGACAGACTTTTTTGTCTATGGACGAATGATTTGAGACGTTTAAAACGAAACTAACCGCAGAGGAGTTCACGAAACATAATTTAGCTAAACCATTGCCATGGTAGTACTACACGTGTCTTGTGTTGACACGCCGGACAGAATGGGGGTGGGGTGCGCTGTAACTCATTATCATTTAAAGAGACATGCACCAAAACGGATTGTTGTGAGCATACTGTAGCTGTTTTTGACGAAGCAAAAATGGTTTTGTTTACACAGCCATTGAGTGTTTTTAAGCAAAATGTTCCAGACATTTCATGAAGACCCTAATAAATCTTACCAACTTGTTGAAAGTGCTCATCCGATGAATCCTTTAAGACATTAATGTAAATGTTTACACTGTCTGGGTCATCCCATATAGTGCATTATGTTTTTCACTAGTCAAATGACCTGCGGTACGCGTGCGGCACTCTGAAAAGTTGAAATATTCCCATCGCAATGCGGCGTTGACGCACCTAAAAAAAGGTGCACCTGCCGCGTGTATGCATTTAAAATAACGAACTTTCGCGTGCAAAAGACGCGAAATGTGAATCGCCCCTAATGCTAGGTTCACACCAAACGCGAACAATCGTGGGAAAAGTTGACGCAATCTGACAAATATTTTCAACTTTTGCTGAAGACGAGATTGACGCGCAAGTTCGTGTCTATTTGCGTATTTGCATTGACTTTGTATGAAATTTACTAGTGCAAATCGCTTAACTCACATTTTGTGTGAACCCCCATAATGCTGCCTTCACGTGCTCATGGAAGTTTGATAATTCCCACTTCAACCCGGAAGTAACGTCAGGTTTTAGTAACATTAAAAGTATTAAGTACAGTAGATACTCAATTAGAATGATCCTTCCGACGCCGCCGTCTCTGCGGAGGTTCTTCTTTAATGTGTGTTGACTCTTGTTTACCACTGAGTGGCAGTCTATTCACAGATCTTCACCTAGCACGGTCAAGCTCATTGCCTCACTCAGCAGACAGGCAAGAGTTAAGAGGTTTAGAGCAGACAGGCAAGAGTTAAGAGGTTTAGGCGTAAAAGACAAACGCTGTCTACAAAATCAAAGTTAGAAGAACTTAAATCCTCAGGGACTAATAATTATATTTAATACTATAAATACATAATTTCATTTAACAAGGGAAATTATGCAAGAACAAATTTATGCTTTGTTCGGTTTGAAGCATTTTCAATATATAAGAATTGTGTAGGGACAGTTGTTGATTTTTCATTTATTGCTGGGTTGCATACAGAGCTTTAATGTTTGTATTCGCTCTGTGTTTGTGCAAATTGAGAAATATAGCGAGTGAGATAAGAGTGGCTTTGCAAAACTCTGCATGTGTTTGATCGTTGTCACGGTTGTGTACAGAACCCAGATGCAGACAGTTAAGGGTTAGCAAAAAGTACTTTATTTATAAAACAAAAACCCACGAGGGTGCAAACAGGAAAATAAACAAGGAACCAAGGGTAGAATAAAACAGCAAAACAAACAATACCCGCAAGGGAGCAAAACAAGAACCAAAAACTGACACGAACAAGGCTTACTTTTCAGGGACTGGGCAGGAACTAGACAGACAAGGTCATCGGGGAAGATATCAAACAAAACGAACCAGCACGGGACAAGAGGGCCATAAGTAGGGTAAACTAACAAAGTATAATTACTAGGGCTGTCAACGTTAACGCGTTAACGCATGAGATTATTTTTTTCAAATGAAAGCGTGAAAAATATTTAACGCAAATTAACGCAGCATCCGTTTGTTTTGACATTCTTTGTCTAGCGTTACATTATGTAATCACGCTCTTATTCGTGTACAGGCTTTTAAACCACTTAAGCGCGATTTTAAACAGTTGCTTTGACGCGTTCAATGAAGATAGACAGCTTCTAAACTGTGGGACGCGGCAAAACGCAACGCGAGGTCCAGTCTGGTGTAAACAGTCATGGGCTGAAGGCTGCGTCGGTGAATCTCTGTCAGACAGCGCATCCGTGTTAAGTTCTCTTTCGTGCTTGAATGGATAAAACCATACAAGATTATGTCAGAAAGCCCGTTTTGTCTAGAATTTTCTTAAGCAAGACTTCAAAGTGTAAAATAAAATCTTAAATGAATGCAAAGAGTTGTGAAAATGGGAGTGCGGTGAAGGTCAGATCTGCGTACTGAGACAGCTCTTAAAGGGGCCACGTTCTTAAACGTGCTGCTGTGACTCCTGTCACTAACGTTAATCAAAGAACAATGTAAAAGAAGAAATCAATGTGATTTTGTAGCTTTAATGAGAATTCTTCTGCATTTAATTGATAATTTAGCATTAAAGACTGTAAAGTGTTTGAGAACTTCCTTCAATTTCTGTATATTTCATGATAGCTCTCAATTATATTGTTGAATGGCTATAATTAATGTTAAAATAATCAATTTAATAGAGACATCAGTTACAGTACTAATATCAAAATGTTTTCTTTCATTCATAAAATGACTCCGTTAAAGAAATATGTTGTTTCTACTTTGTACATCAATTTGAAAATTAAATGTGAAATTATTAAATTATTAATTATTATTGTTATGTGTGATTAATCGTGATTAATCACAGAAAATGTGTGATTAATCCGATTAATTTTTTTAATCGATTGACAGCACTAATAATTACATAAGACAGGTGACGGGAATCAACACTAAGGGCGAGTTTAACGGGAAACAAGGGGGCAGGGCTAAGATACGCGACCGGAGGACAAGTGGCGCAAAGTCATAACAAAGGCCACGTGTCTCCACACAGAACACAACAAGCACCAAAGACATGGTACTGTCATGACTCTGTCCACAGAACTAGAAAACTCATGACAAGGTGGACAGAATCATGACACTCGTGTGTATTGTGATGCGCGTCATTCATAAAAAAACCCCTAACCCTAACTCTAACATGATTTAGCTTTATTTCCTTTAAAACCGAATGTGCTCTATAGTATCGTTGGATTATCAACATCTATCCCCCATGTAGAATAAATACCACTGCAAACGCAGCTGCGTTTCTCCGATGTTAACCCAGGATTAAGTTATAAACATTCACATATTCATATTGGTAGGCTACATTCACATACATTGGGGATATGTGCACTGTGCACTTGGAATTACTTGCGAGAGAGCGTCTGTAGACAGCGTCACACTGAGTTGCCTGGAGTAACTTTGACTGAAGTGACAACAATGAGACCCATTATTCGAGCGCATAACATGAATAAACGTGCAGTCATAAATTCAAACAGTTAACAATATGGCTCTAATTGGAACTGAATTTAAAATTATATAATTTGAAAGCTGAAAAATTCAAAAGGTTTGAATCTGCGTGCGTTGCATGTTGAGCAAGTGTAAATAAGATCAGTGTGTGTGACGCATCCAACGCCGATGCGAGAGACTGAGACTGGTGCTGTTTGTGAGAATAAAGACACTGTTTCATGTAGGGCTGGGCGATATGGCAAAAAAGTAAACTCGATAGTTTTTTTCTATATTGATCGATAACGATATTTATTTCGATATATGTTTAATAAAAAAACTGTATTTAAAAGAATCTATTTTAAATACAGTTTATTAACAAAAGTTAACCTTTAACCAGTTAAAATTCAATTAAATTAATGCACTGTTGCAACACAGAGGATATTAGGCCATAAACAACATGTACCAGTTAATTAAGTCTCATTTTGACTCAATTGACTCGTTAAGTAAAGGGAGTGTTCATTCAGTACATTCAACCAATGAAAGGGCTCCGTTACTGTGTACATTCGAACGCTATTGGCTCAGCACCTGCGCACATACATAATGCTGCAATAATATCTTGCTCGAGTAGTGGGAATCCATTCAATGCATTCAGTGAACCTTAGTCTTTCAAAGACATCTCACATAAACTGTAGCACATTTCTTTAATCATGCAAGCATCTTACATACAAGGTTCACATTTTAATGTGCACACAAACTCACTTCATTACATCTCTAATCTGTACAGGGCAGCGCTGGTTTGTTTCATATGCACCAGCTCATGTTAGCAGGTATGTTAACGATGGATATAAAAACGTTTGTGCTTGAGTTTCGAAGTAACTTGCAATTGCGCCTCAAGTTTGTTTTGTTTAACCGGCGATTGCGAAAAAAATAAGACACTTGAGAAACCGCGTGATGACAACTCAAGGTTAGTTTCACCTTTGTTTCCGCTTCCAGTAATGTTTTCCTCCTCATGTTGAGTTTTCTTTGCCAAGTGCAGTATGAAATGGACTTTGTGCTTTGACGTGCATGATAAAAGCTGCACGCTGACTGACTGTTGTTGCGTTTATTTCTGCGTTCTGTTAGACTGTAAGATTAATCCATATCGAGTCAAAATGCCAATAGCTTATCATCGTTTTTTAAATACATTCTATCGCGATTCGATATGATATCGTTTATCGGCACAGCCCTAGTTTCACGTGTCATTTGTTCGCGTTTGAGGATTTATTTCAAAATCAGATTTGAAATGAAGCAAATACATGTTGTGCGGGAATTTCTTGCATTATTAAAACTAGACTTGCGGTAATGACTTAAATTATCCGCAATCCTGCGCCGAAATTCAAGCCCTGATTGGAAACATGTTCTTCCCTGCTCGCTGCCATGTTGTTTGTGTATCTCTATGGCAAACACGCGGGGGAAGGGCTGAGCCCATTCGTTACTACGGGAGCGTCGGCGGATGTTAAACCCGATTTTCATTCAAACAAACAGATGTAAATTACACATTCGAGTAAATCGATAAAATCGATTTATCGCCCAGCCCTACTGTCTTGACTAGTGTTGTCACGGTACCAAAATTTCAGTAGTCGGTACCAATACCAGTAAAATTCCACGGATCTCGGTACCAATTTCGGTACCAAAGCAAAACACCAGTACATGCTAATTGAAACACAATTTTATTAATAAAGCTCATTATTAATATAAATGTATAGAAAGCAATGCCATTTTGTATACATGAAGTATACAAGTTAATTGTTCCCGAAACGGTTGTGTGCTCACTGGGGTCTTTCGGACGTGATGAGATCAGTAGATAGCCACCTGAACCGCGGGTTACATAAACATTGACGAAACATTGTTCCCTATTGATACTTCACTCATACTGCGTCGCAGGACGCTATGGGAAAACTCCTTTTTCTCCGATGACTGAAGCTTTACAATAACGCAGTGAATACTGCACGGCCATTGGTGCGTGCAAAGTAAAACTTTGAGCCAATGGCAGCGAAGCTGCACGGACCATGGCGATGGTGCCCGCCAAAATGGGCGGGGCTTATGGCTATATAAGCAGAGACATCGGCGTAGGGTCCTCAGATTTTTTCTCCTTCAGCGACGATTTCTACCTCGCTACTCGGACTGATAGCTTCGCCGTCGGAAAAGCATTGCAGCGGACTAGACCTCTCTGCTCAGCGATTTCGCTGGTTTTCTCAGCAGCGCTGGTTCCTGTTCCCTACCGCCATCCGGCAAGCTCTAAAACCGCAAATTTCCTGCGGCGTTGTTGCNATGCTGATGAACATCCTCCTCAGTCTGCTGCTGTATAAGACAAATAGAATAAACTTCAGTAAGTCAACTGACTGAACAAACATGCATATGCAATATTAAAACAAACCTCAGTTTTTATACTGCATTTACACAAGATTACTTACATTAAGGTAACTGTATATTAAAATAATAAATGCAACAGATATATTTTTCTTTAGTTTAAATGTGGCTTTTTAAACCTAATAGAGTTATCTATCCAAGACATACACATTGCTAGTCATACAGTTAGTATGCTAGTTTTCTAGCACATAGATTGCAGATAGGCCTATATAAAATAGGTACTGTAAACCCCATCCTGTCCTCCCATTTATTTTACCCCATTACAGTTATAAAAGCATTAAATGGTTAATAAGGACACTTGACTGGATTAGCATTGGCGCTAACAAATTAACACGAAAACAGGGACGTTTATTTTAACGTAACCTTTAATTTAACATATGATACAACATTCATAATGCAAACGCGAACAGAATTTGAAACTTACCGCTTGAACTTGTTAACTTAAATCCAGATGTTTCCTCCTTTCACAACAAAACTCTGTTCGTTTTCTTCGTGATATGACTTTAATCTGAAGTATTTCTGTGCGCATCTCTTGTGGACCGGAGCCGCGCTTATCCGCTCATCACGTCTTGTTGCGTCTATGAAAAGTTTCCGACTGACAACCTGTCAGACAGAGCATCAGTACCCGGTTGACCCGGTACGTCGGTGGTACCGGGTCTTATGAAAATGAGGTACCGACAACTTTTTTATTTTTAGGTACCGTCTTGGACCGGAAGTACCGGTACTTTTGACAACACTAGTCTTGACAGTGTCTGCCCTCTTACTTCTATGCCTGCACGTGCTACACCCTCTTGCCCCTGGCTTTCTGAGACTCTTTGCGACCATCAGACCAAGCTAAGGGCTGCGAAGAGGAAGTGGCGCAAGTCTAGAGACCCTGCTGATCTCTCAAAATATCAAAAACATCTTAAAGGAGACATCAGATTAAAACCCCACTTTTTCTGTGTTTAAGTGCTATAATCGGGTCCCTGATGCATCTAGCAACCCAGAAAACGTGAAAAATAAGAACCCAGTAAGTTTGTTTTGGTGTGCCTTTCCCTGAAAGCTTGTGAGAAATCGAGCTGTTCAGATTTCGCTCCGATTGTGACGTCCAAAGCGTTATTCTACACAGTTCCACCCACCGTGCTCCGCCATTGTTGTTTTCACAAGCGACAGCGGTGTACGTGATGCCATGGCTAAAGTTTGTGGACAACATGCAATGTAGTCGCTGCACAGAGTCCAAACCTATAAAGAGGCAGGAGTGGATTTATTTTCTTTTTAGTGGAAATCCATCAGAAACCATAAGTAAAAACCTGCTTGTTTGCGTGAATCACTTCAAACCGGAGTGCTTTTTCAACCTGGGACAGTACAAGCAGGATTAGCTTCAAAGTTGTTCTTCAAGATGGATTGAGACCGACTGAACGAGACAAAACTGCTGATGTAAGTAATATTTATCAACAGTCTGAATTGACGTAAATGTACCGTATATATAGGAGGATAACGTTAGCATATGATAGCGAAGGGAGCTAAGTCAGTCACGGGCTAAATAGAAAATTCAAAGCCAGTGTTAACTTACTGTATATAAGTGCAGATGGACACTTGAAGTTTAGCTGTATGAATGTTAATACATTATGTGCATTAATATGTTTAGCTGCGGCAAGCTGTTTGTTTTGCTAATGAACGGGCAAACACTGGGGTTAGTTTCGTTTTAAACGTCTCAAATCATTTGTAGTGATGGCCGGTTCGCGAATGAATCGTTCATTTGAACCGGTTCTTTTTAGTGAACTGGCAAATCGGACTGAATCGTTCGAAACGGTTCGCGTCTACAAAAAGCATTTATCCACAAATTCCTTCAGTTACTCACTTTTGACATGCATGAAAACCCATCCGACTCTAAATAAACCAGCCAGTATCAACGACTTTTCAGTAAATCCAACAGTACACTACTACACTCTGAACTGAACTGTTAAGCACGAGCGGAGAAGCTATTCAAGTTATAGCTAAGCTAGCTGATATAGTGAGCATGCGTGCAGTGGCGTGTTCTATCGAACACTCCGCCTAGAGCGATCCTCGTTCTCGATTCAAGAATCGGTTGCCACAGTTTTCGGATCACCACTGAACCAACCGAGAGCTGTCTTTCGGACACGTCCGATTTGTGAACCGGTTCAACCGGACAACCGGTTCAACATATAAGAAACTATATTTGGAACATAAACATTTGAACACAGATCACACTTTTTAATGGTCATATATATTTGTACAATCATATTCTTTATATTAATGTTGCTTAAAATGCATTACAGAAAACGTTTGTGCAGTTGTGCTTTTATGTTAATTATTGTAAAGGTTAAAAATAATTGTTTGTAAAAATCTTGTTGAAAGTGCTCATCTGATTAGACCTTTAACTCCTTTGCTACTGATATACACTGACCAAAATTATAAACGCAACACTTTTGTTTTTGCCCCCATTTTTCATGAGCTGAACTGAAAGATCGAAGACTTTTTCTATGTACACAAAAGGCCTATTTCTCTCAAATATTGTTCACAAATCTGTCTAAATCTGTATTAGTGAGCACTTCTCCTTTGCCGAGATAGTCCATCAACCTCAAAGGTGTGGCATATCAAGATGCTGATTAGACAGCATGATTATTGCACAGGTGTGCCTTAGGCTGGCCACAATAAAAGGCCACTCTAAAATGTACAGTTTTATCACACAGCACAATGCCACAGATGTCGCAAGTTTTGAGAGAGCGTGCAATTGGCATGCTGACTGCAGGAATGTCCACCAGAGCTGTTGCCCGTGAATAGAATGTTTATTTCTCTACCATAAGCCATCTCTAAAGGCGTTTCAGAGAATTTGGCAGTACATCCAACCAGCCTGACAACCGCAGACCACGTGTAACCACACCAGCCCAGGACCTCCACATCCAGCATCTTCACCTCCAAGATCGTCTGAAACGAATCGTTAACAAAACGAGTAATCACGGCACACATTGTGCAACAAATAAATATGAAACAAATAAGAAGGGAATACGAAATGAAAAAGGTTTACGTTAAATAAATAAATAAGAAAGGAATACGAACGAAAAACATTTATGTTAAATAAATGGCAAAGCACCGGCTTTTGAAAATTTGAACAAAAATTAAATTAAACTTAACTGGCTCTTGATGACAGTGCTTACTGCTTACATATTCTACTGCATGTTCTTTGACAGAAAAGCCTCCGACATCATCTTGTCAGTCAGCACTTCACTCTCCTCACATGACGAATTAAATCGGACTCCTGCTGCTGATCTTTGCTGCGACAGTTGTTCCACTTACGCTGAATGCAGCAGCCGCGTTCAGATGCGCAACTGTAGTTTGTCTTAAACTAAATTAAGTGATTTATTACTAAAAAAATTCAAAATTACGGTAAATGCCACGGCGTCACTGTCATTCGTGTGGGGTATCCCTGCACGCCGCTGATGGTCACGGCGAGTGCGTCTCATGCTTGGGAGTTTCCCACGCTCAAGACGCGCTCAGAGAGATGGAATGCCCTCATTGCGAGAGCATGAGTCTCTCCTCTCTGCGCTCGCGGATAGCTTTCTTCTCAGAGAGCGAATCTGCTTCTCGATCCCTCCCGCTTCACTCTACGGAGACGAAGCAGCGGGGTAGAACTAAGCGCTCGGGGAAGCGCGAGCTCACGTCCCCTCGGCGTGCCTCGCCCTCTCCACAGAGACAAAATTCGCCGGTTCGTTTTTCCCAGGCCGACCAGCGTCCGCCGGCATCTGCCTGCATGGTCTCGTTTGGCGGAAGCGAATTCGAGGAAGACGACAGCATGTCGTTAGCGGCTTCAGATGGGGAGGAGCTGTCGGGCTCGGTTTTCGACCCTGCCCCCCTGCCGTCTATAGAGCACAGCGAACCCACGCCGGGTCTGGATTCCGAGCTTTTTCGGGTCCTTACTAACTGATCATAAACAACACGTTTTTTCTAATGATTAAATTATTACTTTAATATGTCCTGCATTTGGCTCATGCTCTTCCTATAACGCTTTTTTGTTATATTATACATGGGAATAACTTTTGATCTTTAATGTTTTGCCTCCTGTCATGTAATAAAGAATTTGTCACATTGAATTTCACTGTTTCACAGTATAGTACATGTACTGAATGTGCAAACTCTCCCTTTGCGCCTCCTGGCGGAAATTTCGGGAACTAGTTTCACATGTAAATGATTTTTAACTACCGCCCTTCCCCATCGGTGGCACTCAACGCGGCGATATGGGCATTGTTGTAATGATTTAGTAGCATTAAAACAGTATAAGCATCTGCTAACATTAAAAGAGCACTGTTCCATAAGTTATTTCCAGGTTGAAGTGGGAATTATAGAATTTCCGACAGCACTTGAAGACAGCATAACAAGCCCCTCATCTTATTAAGGAATGAAAACGTATAGTATAATATGACTTTTTATAGTCGTGGTACATTAGTGAAATTTTACACGTTTGTTTCATTAAACGCTGCTTTGAAGCGCTCGTTGTGTTGTGCTGTTAAACAGTACCTGATTCTGTCAGCAGGTGGCACTGTTTCAACAAACGTCATATATTCATAGTGGTTCACTGAATATAATAATTTTCATATATAATAAAACTTGCGCAAGCCGACGATTATGAAACACAATAAATGCGGTGCTTTTGTGGATGCCTGCTGTTTGGGAAACACAGTAGTGACAGTTCTAAGAGGCAATTACAGAATACTTTGACGACTTTGCTCAGGCATTTAAGAATGACCATCACAACATTTCTGATGCTGTGTCACAAGATCAGTAGTCTGGTTAGTCAGGTTACAGTCTCATAGTGCAGTTACATGACTTTTGGAGGAATTTATTCGACAAATTCGCAAAAAAGAAAAACCACCTCAAGCGAGCATAAAAACTTTTTTGCGAATTAAGGGTTTTTAATTCGAAATTTGCCGTTTCCATCACTCGTTTCTGATGCAAAACTTCAAAATGCGAATAAAACAAGAGTGATTGAAACTAGACATATGTGATGCGATCTGGGAAAACCCGTCGGATGTCGCGCTGGGACACCTATCAAAGTAAACCACATAACATGAAGAATGAAGGAGTGTTAATGCATATTTCCCGCCAGTCCTGCGTAAACTACGACATGCAAAGTTTTTTTATACAATGTTTTCGTGAGATGACAGAGCTCCCCGTCTGCAGCACCGGGAGTTATCTGATCGCAAAACATACAAGGGATGATCAAAAGTCCAGACACTATGCATGCACATGATAAACAACGTAAAACTTGTTTCACTGCTTATTAGTTGTTATCCATAATGTTTGCTCCTTGTGTAGTGATAATGGCAGAGCTCTCATTCTTTAAGTGTGCCCGCACAATTTTCCTTACTTTCGTTTTATTCAAACGGTTTTATACAGTATTTTTATAGACTCAAGTTCAGCGTGATGACGTCACGAACATACTACTTACCACGTAAAGCCACCTTGCACTATAGTGACTAGGGCTGTCCACGATTATGAAATTTGATTGACGATTAATTGTCTAATAAATCATTGAGATTATGGCGATTAATTGTCTGTTTTTGAGCTTTGACATTGAATTCTCATACATTTTTGATTCAGCGATTGAAACGACCATATTGTTCTGAATACAAGACTATGTTTTTTTCTTGGAAATACATCGGAAAAAATTGGGTCATCATATATTTAAGGTTTAGGCTTTTACCTGTCAATAATACAACCACCAAATACTTGTAAATGAAGTAAATTGATCAGGTGTGAATTGAAGCCACCATTAAAATACTATCAGTCATAGAAAAGCTTCTAGTCTGTTTTTTTCTCACTTGCAAGACTACAATAAAATTTTACTTGTGTGTTAATGAAATTTTGGTAGACTGGTTTTCACACTGAGATTTGCTTAAATAATATTAAATTGTACTGCAGGTAATTTGTATATGTTTTTTTTTTTTTTTTAAGTGATTGTGTTGTGGTGGTACATTTTACAAGTATTACCATGCTTTAGTAACAATATATACACTAAAATATGCAATATGCAGATGCACTACAGCTCCCCCTAGTGTCTTCTATA
>NW_026634133.1:54374-79923 GCF_024868665.1 Triplophysa rosa
AAAAAAACTGTATTTAAAAGAATCTATTTTAAATACAGTTTATTAACAAAAGTTAACCTTTAACCAGTTAAAATTCAATTAAATTAATGCACTGTTGCAACACAGAGGATATTAGGCCATAAACAACATGTACCAGTTCATTCAGTCTCATTTTGACTCAATTGACTCGTTAAGTAAAGGGAGTGTTCATTCAGTACATTCAACCAATGAAAGGGCTCCGTTACTGTGTACATTCGAACGCTATTGGCTCAGCACCTGCGCACATACATAACGCTGCAATAATGTCTTGCTCGAGTAGTGGGATTCATTCAATGCATTCAGTGAACCTTAGTCTTTCAAAGACATCTCACATAAACTGTAGTACATTTCTTTAATCATGCAAGCATCTTACATACAAGGTTCAATATTTTAATGTGCACACAAACTCACTTCATTACATCTCTAATCTGTACAGGGCAGCGCTGGTTTGTTTCATATGCACCAGCTCATGTTAGCAGATATGTTAACGATGGATATAAAAACGTTTGTGCTTGAGTTTCGAAGTAACTCGCTTGCAATTGCGCCTCAAGTTTGTTTTGTTTAACCGGCGATTGCGAAAAAAATAAGACACTTGATAAACCGCGTGATGACAACTCGAGGTTAGTTTCACCTTTGTTTCCGCTTCCAGTAATGTTTTCCTCCTCATGTTGAGTTTTCTTTGCCAAGTGCAGTATGAAATGGACTTTGTACTTTGACGCGCATGATAAAAGCTGCACGCTGACTGACTGTTGTTGCGTTTATTTCTGCGTTCTGTTAGACTGTAAGATTAATCCATATCGAGTCAAAATGCCAATAGCTTATCATCGTTTTTAAATACATTCTATCGCGATTCGATATGATATCGTTTATACGCGCACAGCCCTATATTTTTTGTTCAGCTTGAGATTTATAGTTCAAAATCAGAATTTGAAATGAAGCAAATATATGTTGTGTGCGGGAATTCTTGCATATATTAAATAGAATCTTGCGGAATTACTTGACTTATATTATCGCAATCCGCGCGAAATATTCAAGCCCTGATTGGAAACGTGTTCTTCCCGCGTGCTAGCCATGTTGTTTGTGTAGTTTAATGGAAATGCGGGGGAAGGGCTGAGCCCATTCGTTACTACGGGAGCGTCGGCGGATTTAAACCCGATTTATTTCAAACAAACTGATGTAAATTACACATTCGAGTAAATCGATAAAGTCGATTTATCGCCCAGCCCTACTGTCTTGACTAGTGTTGTCACGGTACCAAAATTCATCAGTAGTCGGTACCAATACCAGTAAAATTCCACGGTCTCGGTACCTTTTCGGTACCAAAGCAAAACACCAGTACATGCTAATTGAAACACAATTTTATTAATAAAGCTCATTATTAATATAAATGTATAGAAAGCAATGCCATTTTGTATACATGAAGTATACAAGTTAATTGTTCCCGAAACGGTTGTGTGCTCACTGGGGTCTTTCATGCTGATGAACATCCTCCTCAGTCTGCTGCTGTATAAGACAAATAGAATAAACTTCAGTAAGTCAACTGACTGAACAAACATGCATATGCAATATTAAAACAAACCTCAGTTTTTATACTGCATTTACACAAGATTACTTACATTAAGGTAACTGTATATTAAAATAATAAATGCAACAGATATATTTTTCTTTAGTTTAAATGTGGCTTTTTAAACCTAATAGAGTTATCTATCCAAGACATACACATTGCTAGTCATACAGTTAGTATGCTAGTTTTCTAGCACATAGATTGCAGATAGGCCTATATAAAATAGGTACTGTAAACCCCATCCTGTCCTCCCATTTATTTTACCCCATTACAGTTATAAAAGCATTAAATGGTTAATAAGGACACTTGACTGGATTAGCATTGGCGCTAACAAATTAACACGAAAACAGGGACGTTTATTTTAACGTAACCTTTAATTTAACATATGATACAACATTCATAATGCAAACGCGAACAGAATTTGAAACTTACCGCTTGAACTTGTTAACTTAAATCCAGATGTTTCCTCCTTTCACAACAAAACTCTGTTCGTTTTCTTCGTGATATGACTTTAATCTGAAGTATTTCTGTGCGCATCTCTTGTGGACCGGAGCCGCGCTTATCCGCTCATCACGTCTTGTTGCGTCTATGAAAAGTTTCTGACTGACAACCTGTCAGACAGAGCATCAGTACCCGGTTGACCCGGTACGTCGGTGGTACCGGGTCTTATGAAAATGAGGTACCGACAACTTTTTTATTTTTAGGTACCGACTTGGACCGGAAGTACCGGTACTTTTGACAACACTAGTCTTGACAGTGTCTGCCCTCTTACTTCTATGCCTGCACGTGCTACACCCTCTTGCCCCTGGCTTTCTGAGACTCTTTGCGACCATCAGACCAAGCTAAGGGCTGCGAAGAGGAAGTGGCGCAAGTCTAGAGACCCTGCTGATCTCTCAAAATATCAAAAACATCTTAAAGGAGACATCAGATTAAAACCCCACTTTTTCTGTGTTTAAGTGCTATAATCGGGTCCCTGATGCATCTAGCAACCCAGAAAACGTGAAAAATAAGAACCCAGTAAGTTTGTTTTGGTGTGCCTTTCCCTGAAAGCATGTGAGAAATCGAGCTGTTCAGATTTCGCTCCGATTGTGACGTCCAAAGCGTTATTCTACACAGTTCCACCCACCGTGCTCCGCCATTGATGTTTTCACAAGCGACAGCGGTGTACGTGATGCCATGGCTAAAGTTTGTGGACAACATGCAATGTAGTCGCTGCACAGAGTCCAAACCTATAAAGAGGCAGGAGTGGATTTATTTTCTTTTTAGTGGAAATCCATCAGAAACCATAAGTAAAAACCTGCTTGTTTGCGTGAATCACTTCAAACCGGAGTGCTTTTTCAACCTGGGACAGTACAAGCAGGATTAGCTTCAAAGTTGTTCTTCAAGAAGGATTGAGACCGACTGAACGAGACAAAACTGCAGATGTAAGTAATATTTATCAACAGTCTGAATTGACGTAAATGTACCGTATATATAGGAGGATAACGTTAGCATATGATAGCGAAGGGAGCTAAGTCAGTCACGGGCTAAATAGAAAATTCAAAGCCAGTGTTAACTTACTGTATATAAGTGCAGATGGACACTTGAAGTTTAGCTGTATGAATGTTAATACATTATGTGCATTAATATGTTTAGCTGCGGCAAGCTGTTTGTTTTGCTAATGAACGGGCAAACACTGGGGTTAGTTTCGTTTTAAACGTCTCAAATCATTTGTAGTGATGGCCGGTTCGCGAATGAATCGTTCATTTGAACCGGTTCTTTTTAGTGAACTGGCAAATCGGACTGAATCGTTCGAAACGGTTCGCGTCTACAAAAAGCAATTATCCACAAATTCCTTCAGTTACTCACTTTTGACATGCATGAAAACCCATCCGACTCAAAATAAACCAGCCAGTATCAACGACTTTTCAGTAAATCCAACAGTACACTACTACACTCTGAACTGAACTGTTAAGCACGAGCGGAGAAGCTATTCAAGTTATAGCTAAGCTAGCTGATATAGTGAGCATGCGTGCAGTGGCGTGTTCTATCGAACACTCCGCCTAGAGCGATCCTCGTTCTCGATTCAAGAATCGGTTGCCACAGTTTTCGGATCACCACTGAACCAACCGAGAGCTGTCTTTCGGACACGTCCGATTTGTGAACCGGTTCAACCGGACAACCGGTTCAACATATAAGAAACTATATTTGCAACATAAACATTTGAACACAGATCACACTTTTTAATGGTCATATATATTTGTACAATCATATTCTTTATATTAATGTTGCTTAAAATGCATTACAGAAAACGTTTGTGCAGTTGTGCTTTTATGTTAATTATTGTAAAGGTTAAAAATAATTGTTTGTAAAAATCTTGTTGAAAGTGCTCATCTGATTAGACCTTTAACTCCTTTGCTACTGATATACACTGACCAAAATTATAAACGCAACACTTTTGTTTTTGCCCCCATTTTTCATGAGCTGAACTGAAAGATCGAAGACTTTTTCTATGTACACAAAAGGCCTATTTCTCTCAAATATTGTTCACAAATCTGTCTAAATCTGTATTAGTGAGCACTTCTCCTTTGCCGAGATAGTCCATCAACCTCAAAGGTGTGGCATATCAAGATGCTGATTAGACAGCATGATTATTGCACAGGTGTGCCTTAGGCTGGCCACAATAAAAGGCCACTCTAAAATGTACAGTTTTATCACACAGCACAATGCCACAGATGTCGCAAGTTTTGAGAGAGCGTGCAATTGGCATGCTGACTGCAGGAATGTCCACCAGAGCTGTTGCCCGTGAATAGAATGTTTATTTCTCTACCATAAGCCATCTCTAAAGGCGTTTCAGAGAATTTGGCAGTACATCCAACCAGCCTGACAACCGCAGACCACGTGTAACCACACCAGCCCAGGACCTCCACATCCAGCATCTTCACCTCCAAGATCGTCTGAAACGAATCGTTAACAAAACGAGTAATCACGGCACACATTGTGCAACAAATAAATATGAAACAAATAAGAAGGGAATACGAAATGAAAAAGGTTTACGTTAAATAAATAAATAAGAAAGGAATACGAACGAAAAACATTTATGTTAAATAAATGGCAAAGCACCGGCTTTTGAAAATTTGAACAAAAATTAAATTAAACTTAACTGGCTCTTGATGACAGTGCTTACTGCTTACATATTCTACTGCATGTTCTTTGACAGAAAAGCCTCCGACATCATCTTGTCAGTCAGCACTTCACTCTCCTCACATGACGAATTAAATCGGACTCCTGCTGCTGATCTTTGCTGCGACAGTTGTTCCACTTACGCTGAATGCAGCAGCCGCGTTCAGATGCGCAACTGTAGTTTGTCTTAAACTAAATTAAGTGATTTATTACTAAAAAAATTCAAAATTACGGTGGGGGTCAGTGCCGCGGTGGACAATAGGGGTGTGCTCGATTAAGGGTCTCTATATTTTCTTTGCGGCAGAGGTCCAGACAATACTTTTTAAAATAAATAATATTTAATAAATTGATCCCAGTCGAAACTGAGAAAATGTGATGTAGGCTCTGGTGCTAAAGCGAAGTCCTAGTGGCCTATTTTAATATTAAAAAAACTACGGACAACAAAATGTAACGACTGAAATGAATTTATCATGAGCAGAAGTACTTACAAAGTTACTAACAAGTAGCCTTTCCATGCCATCCATACTAGAACTGATTCAAAATATTATTTTCGATTAAAACATGTTTCATTATGAAATGCTCTTAATATCCTGATTATTAATGCTATTCATATTATTAATATCATGAATGCTAAATGAAGATACAAGACGTTATGGTTTATAATCTGTCACAAACCTACTGTATATAACAAACAGTAAACTGACTGACAGCTAAACATACTTTATTAGGCTACTGCTGCATTTTAGTTACAGTAAAAGTGTCAATTTATTTACCTGATCTTGGTGTCTGCAGGTCTTTATATGCGACGCGTCTTTGGCGGGAGAAGCAGCGCTGCTCAATTTAAACTACATAAATAGTAGGGCTGCACGATTAATCGTTTGTAAATCGAAATTGCGATTTGAAAGGATGCGATTTTCAAATCGCAAGGCATGCGATTATTTCGATTAAGACCATCAAATACAAATATAGTAATAACACGCATACACGTAGTCGTTGAAAGTTTGGTCCTGCGCATTTTACGCTTGATGCAGAGTTTAACCAGTAGGGGGCATTTTAACACCGTGCGCGCTGACATGCAACGAACGTCATTTGGAAAAGATGAGCGCCATCGGGAGCAGCAGTTCAACTTCACAACGAAGTGTGTCTGCAGAACAGTGTTAATTTCGTTGACGAAAACTACGATGAAAAGTATTCGTTAACGACATGTTTTCACTGACGAAAACGAGACGATAACTAAATAAAAATGAATGCATGATAACGAAAACTGTAATAAAAATATACTGACATTTTCGTCAACTAATAAAAACGAGACGAAAATATTCTTGTCCCACCTGGCGGACATCAGTTTGCGCGCATGTGCTTATCTCATATAAACGGCAAAGAGAAGTCTCTGGGAGAAGGGGAAGCACACACATATATTCTGTGTCTCCACGCGGTTTACAAGGCGTCTTATTTTCCTTCACGATCGCCAGTAAAACGCCGCAAACTTGAAGCACACTGCAGGCGAGTCACCCCGAAACACATTACGAAGGCAGCTCAAAGGTTTTTATATGCCAATGTTAACTTAACACGAGCTGCTGCATAACGTGAAATGCAACATAGAGTCAGCCAAAAGAAACCAGCGGTGTCCTCTACTGATTATAGAAGTGATGAAGTGAGTCAAACTGTACATTCGAACCAAGTATGTAACATGTTTGCATGATTAAAGAAATGTAATACAATTAATATAATATGTCTTTTTGAAAGCTATTTCTCATTCATTGCTGTCTCAAGCAAAGACAGTGCAGCTCTTTCTTCAAAGAGGCATGCCATGAGCCAATAGCCTTTGAGTGTGAGCCCTGTCAGAGCGTTTCATTGGTTGAATGAACTGAATGAATACGCCCTACTTAACGAGTCAATTGAGTCAAATGGGATTGAATGAACTGCAACATGTCGTTCATGGTCTAATATTCTGTTCCAACAATGCAAATCTAGTTACTGAACTTTTCTGAAAAATAAAGGTAATGACCTGGTTTAATTTCATTCTAAGGTGAAGTAAATTATGTCAAAACAGTTGAATCTTTGTATGGAACATTTAATTACACCAAGTAAATCATTTAAACCATTTAGATTTTAGTAGACTATATATAATGTATATTTATTCGACTAAAATGTTTATCATATTTCGTCGACTAAAACTAGACTAAAACTACAATGATGGGGTTGACTAAAATGTGACAAACTAAATTGCATTTTCATCAAAAGACTATGACTAAAACTAAATCAAAATTTGCTGTCAAAATTAACACTGCTGCAGAAGAGCCTGTAGACGACTTGGTACCTAAAAACAAAAGCACCGCATACGAATCATTTTGGATTTCGACGTTCCGATATACTTCAGAGACAAGTACTGTGTAAAACATGCCGAACGTCTATGTCGACCTCGCGAGGCAACACGACCAACCTATATCAACACCTGCGAAAGTACCACAGACAACTGTATGATGAATGCATGGGCACAAAGTCTAATGATGAACAAACTTTGTTGCAACCACCACGATCGAAGCAAACTTCAATTACTCAAGCGTTAGAAAGTGGTACATCTTATGACAAGTCTTCACGAAGGTACTGCGAAATATCTGACGCTATAACAAGATACCTGGCTAAAGATATGCTACCAATTAACGCTGTCACAAAAGACGGATTCAGGAATCTTATCCTAACGCTCGATAAAAAGATATCGCATTCCCTCTCGTGTGTTCTTTACTCAATCCATACAAAAAACTGTACGATACGACTCAGAAGAAGGTTGACGCTGAGCTGAAAGAGGTGGGATATTATGCGATGACGACTGACATGTGGTCCAGTAGGACCACTGAACCATATCAAAGTCTCACTCACAGGATTTTGAATTAAAGAGTCGTTGTTTACAAACGTCGTACTTCCCCATTGATCATACGGGAGTATTCAGTGTTTTACTGAATTGTTTACTCTTAAAGGTAATCTTTTATTTTTATTTGTTCGTTTACAACGCTTTGTTTATGCTGTTAAAACCTCCACAACAAATCTGTAGCTCTTTTTTTTAATAATAGTAAATCGCAAATCGCAATTTTGTTGAGAAAAACTGCAATTAGATTTTTTCTGCAAATCGTGCAGCCCTAATAAATAGTCTTGATGTTTTGAATGGTTCATTATAACTTGCGGTGCGGAAAGAACGAAGCCAAGCTGGGTGAAAACCTGTCATCCGGTGTTCACTGAACTGTTGCTGCTTGTCAGGGGCAGGGCGTACGTCTTTTCTGTACTTTGACTCAGCTAAAGTTGCCATTTTCCCCACCCTGGGAGCTTTAAAAAAACGCAAATGTTTTTATCTGCTTTTTACGTGGTTGACGCAACACACGCTCTCTGTCCCCTTGTGTGCTTACCTGTGTACAGTATGTGCGAGCACGTGTCTGTGTGTGTGCGAGCATCAGGAAATGACATGCCGCCGTGTAAATACGATAAATAACAAAATGCTATTTAATTTGTTTAATAAAAAACAAAATGAGATAACTCTGTTTTAAATGTTTTTCAAAAATCATGTTTTTTATTATGTTATAATGTTTTTATTGTTTTATTGTGTTAGTTAGCTGTATTTTTTAGTTATTATGGCTTACATCAAAACAAACCAGCTGCAGTTTGATTGATATTAATTAGAATGGACAATAAAAAAACATAAAACGGAGTTATCTCATTTTGGAACCAAACTCTTCATATAATGACAGAATATGATGAGAGAATCTCTTTAAATTTGTTGTTTACATACAATTACTATCTATGAAATGAAGCTAGGATAAAACTGTTCATGTTTTTGAAGGATGCAACATATTGCCTGCTTATTGTCATTTGTCATTTTTGCTGATGTTGCACACCCTTAGCTTGAATGCATTGGATCGTCCCTTTGGATAAGAAATGTAAATGCTAAAAAAGCAACTAGTAGTGTTGTTATTAACAGCTCTGTCTGAAGTGCCTATGACCCAGTGAACTCCTGGTGTCACCCACTGACACACTAACCATTACTAATAATATCTTCTACTCCTGTTGGCTAGTGGTGTGTAGCCCATTTGGGACTGTATGGATGGAGGATTGCTTGTTCAGCAATCCAAGTCAGTTTAGAAAAATGATACTAGTTATATTAGATTGCATATGCATATTACATTACCAAGACTTTGCCGTTCAAGGATTAAGTGTTTTTAGCAACAAACTATTTTAAAGTTTCTTGTTGAGTAGACTGCAACTTAGTTTTGGAAAAACCATATGCTATTGAAAAAAAATAACCAAAACTTTGATTTTCAGCAAACCACTATATCATTTTTTTGTCCATTTTTGTTTTAAGAGTTGATTCCGTTATGTTGGTGGAAGAGGGATTCAAAGTGGTTAGCGTGGATGCCAGTGACAAAATGCTCAAATATGCTCTTAAAAAGAGATGGGAGAGGAGGAAAGAGCCATCCTTTGATAATTGGGGTAAGATCCTATTTATAATACTTGATGTAGAATCTGTTATTTACACATGATAAAAAATATGTTTTTATTTCTTTCAGTAATTGAGGAGGCCAACTGGCTTACGTTACCAGAAGATATCCAGAAACCTGGAGATGGGTTTGATGCTGTTATTTGCCTGGGAAACTCGTTTGCTCACTTACCAGACTTCAAAGGTTAGCTCAATGTTTATATGAATATATTCATTAACTAAGCTCTTTCAACGTTTTGCTCATGTCTCACAGGAGACCAAAGCGATCAGAAGCTTGCCTTGCAGAACATCGCCAGCATGGTAAAACCTGGCGGAATCCTGATTATTGATCACCGTAACTATGACTACATCCTTGAGACTGGTCAGGCACCACAAGGAAAGAATATTTACTATAAGGTACAATATTTTTAAAAAACCCACATATATTTATTTACCAGTATATGAAATATTTTCAGGCAGAAACTCCAAGATCATGAGCCCAAATCATATAATTTGTATATCTGTATCCTTTGTCTTTTAAGTGTAGGAGGTCTGCTTGCTTGCTTTTTTATTGTTTAAAGGCTGTCTGTGTTTAGGATTTCATTTAGTGTTTTTCTTACATTGATATATTCTTTTCTCTATTACATTCAAAACAAACATGTTTACCGGCACAATATGTAAGATTTATCCAAAAACAATTAGAACAATGTTGTGCAAATATGCAGTGCAAAACAAAGTCTTATTTTGCATCAGTAGCATGCAGGCTGCTTAAGCACAAACACACTGTGCTCCGGTCCAGAGACACAGCAGAGAGCTGAGGCCTCACTTATAACCATTGCGTACGCACAAAACATGCCCTGAAAGATGCATACGCCACTTCCTACACAAAAGATGGCATTTATAACAAACTTGACAGGAAAATTTGCGCACCTGCACGCAAACTCTGACCCATGCGAACACACATTCTGAAGACAAGGGGAATTTGCAACACAAATGGCGAGTTAGTGACCTCAAGTAATATTGCAGAAAGTAAATGTTAGAAGATTTAATTTCACACCATATTATACGTTAGATGCACATTGTCATGAAGATTAAATACAGCAGTGTTATTTGGGCTTGTATAGGTTGTTTACAATCACATGGTTTTGATGGCGCCCGAAGTGCAGATGGAGGGCAGCAAGTGATTTTCTCCATAGGAATTCACTATCACAAATCCAAAATACCTATGTTTAATGACCTAAACAATGACCAGGTAAGCCCAAGTTTTGGTCAAACCTTACTTGTAATAAACACTAGCTTCTGTTAACCCTTCATAGGGCATTGAAATATTTAGAAATATATTTTGAACAAGAGCGTATGATCAAATATGATCACACCATTTTTCATGCAACAGTGTTCACTAATTTCTAGAAATCCTACGCAAACAACATCTATCGAAACATTGAACACAACTTTTCAAACATATACTGTGTGAGTTTCATAAACTTATCATTGTTCGTTTCAATGCTATTTACGTATTTGTGGGAGTAGGTAGGAGCGCAGATCCATGTTTCACAAATTTCGGAATTACACGGAAGTTTGAAACGCCCCCGGCAACTCCTCATTGGTCAGATGCCATGGTGTCACTATTTGTGACATGAACTCCATTGAATGGCTGGGAGACGTCCATGCACTTAAACAAGCTCATGGATAGGCATGGAATCACCGTTTTGATTGGTCAATTAAGTTACCAAATATGTTTTTTTGCCCGATAAAGGGTTAAAAGAACATGCCCTTATTAAACAGATAAAGCGAAAAATCTCCCTTTAAAGAGTAAGTAGCATGAGATCATGAAAATTACATTTCATGCAGTGTGTTATGTTGCCGTGTTTGAAAGTAAGCTGTCTGCCAAGTTGTAAATCTGAAGATGAATAAATAAAGTTATTGGCTTGTAAAAATGGGAGTCGACTCTGAATCATGCAAACAAGACATGAGCTAGTCCGAGTCTCTAACCGCCGCGTATCTACGTCACTAGACATAGTCCCCACCTACATTTGCTGGGACTGCCGCGAAAACTTCACTAGTCTCCTCCCCCAAAACACTGTCGCTCGTTCGTGATGCGTGTGTATTATGTCTAGAACCTGTGTTCTACATTGTGAAACTAAGTCCGTCTTATTTCAACTACCAAAAGAAGAACTTCTGAGGGAACAATGGTTACAATTCATTTTTCAAACGGTACCAAAGGAGTATAACCCCAGGGTTTTACTGTGCGCGCGTCATTTCACCGAAGATTGCTTCAATAATCTTGGCGCATTCACTGCAGGATATGTGCAGAGGTGGGTAGAGTAGCCAAAATCTTTACTCAAGTAAAAGTACAAGTAACTAGAGAAATTGTTACTCAAGTAAAAGTAAAAGTCACTATTTTAAAAACTACTTGAGTAAAAGTAAAAAAGTATGCAATGAAAAAACTACTCAAGTAGCTAGTTACTTAGTTACTTTGTATCTGATTATATAGGCCTACTACATAAAATTAATATTAACACCAATATTTTAATATTACATTTTAATCAATATTTTTAATTATCATAAGCAGATATCTTTGCAATATACTAGAGAGACTAAAGAATAGACAAACACAGAAGAGACAAGCATTTGTGTAAATTTCATCTAGTCCTGATGTCAATGTAGTTTACACAACTTATTTAGAATAATAGACCATGTCAAACTAAAGCATGAACTAAACTCAGAGCATTTCCTAAGATGATCTAGAACATCTGCAGTGCTCTCTTAAATGAAATACACATTTTTGAACAAAGCTCATGTTTTCTCGTGTTGTGTCACGTGTGTGTTGTGAAACGCTCTTACTTGTAAACAAACAGTAAACAGTGAACCACACGCCCATCAACAAGTTTTCTTCCTTCTGTTCTTCAAATGTATATTTCTGCAAGCCCACGTCTCTGTGTCTGACAGGTAACGCGCATGTTGCTGTGTCTGACGAACAGGTCGCGCGGGTGCGCGCATATGGCGGGCATTTATCATTGCTGGCAAACAATATGACACATTTGCAGTTTTGATTGTATAGATATAGATTAATATCCACTTCATCCAACGCTCTTTGTGTTCTGCGTGTTCTTAAGTTTCGCGCTACGAGGAGTGAGTAATCCTGCTTCAGATGATTCAGATCGTGCTGCGAACTGAACAAATCATTTGAACTGATTCATTAGCCTATTCAAGTGGTTTTGCCCATTGTTCAATTAATGCTTTCAAAAGAATCGACTCAAAAGAATCGATCACTCGGGAATGCCCGTAAAAAGAGGACAACCTTGAAATAAACAACGCGTTTTAAAAAGCATATTTTAAAATGAAGGAACGAAGGAACGTCACGCAATGTAAGTTATGTAATGAAGTAAAAGTACAGATTTTCTATTAGAAATTTACTCAAGTAAGAGTAAAAGTACACACTTTTAATTTGACTTAAAAAGTACATATTTTCCAAAATGGTACTCAAGTGAATGTAACGAAGTAAATGTAGCGAGTTACTACCCACCTCTGGATATGTGAAATGACTATCCTTGAAAGAGGGGGCAATACCAACCTTATTTGGACCTGTTAGCTCCACCGAATCACAACCTGTAAGTGTGACTATTTCTTTTTGTCTTAGCTTCAAGAAATATTTGTGTACCTTATGTCTGTGTTTAGCTAATGCATATAACGCTATCATTAGCATGTACTGTTATTTCTTGGGTATTACAGTTTGTTTATCTTGCTATTAACTCAGCTAATTTAATTGTTCAATCTATTAACTCTCAAAGTATTTATTTCAAAAACTGAGTCGAGTACTATCTGTATTATAATAACATCTGAAGATACGAACACCGTACACTGTATGCCGTGTCAACTAGTCCAAGACACATGATGAACACGTTTGAACAATCACAACAGACTACACCATCTGACCAATCACATGACACTAGGCTAGCGGATAGGAGGGGACTAGACGGATGAATTGCGGAACGAATCATTTGAGAGTCAGACAAGAAGTATGGTAAGAATAACTGCCTATTATTGTGATATAATAGTGTTTTACACCTTGTATGTACATAAACTTGTTGTTGGCCACACCATAAACCAAAGTAGGACCTTAAAAATCATATGCTACTTACTCTTTAAGCTTAATTTCCTATAGAAGTCCATTATAAGGAAACATCTTAACGTACCTAAACAACGACCACAGAAAACCTGATATCAAACATAAACATAACAGAAAAGTTTTATGTTCTCAGTTTGTTGCTGTCTTGAGCGATGTTATATGGTTTCTTTATTATTAACTTCTATTGAGGAGATTAAGCTTAACGTGAGACTATTCTTATCCTCGGAATAAGTGCTTGTTCTTTTAACAGTACCTAGTGTTTATGACAAGGTTTGAAAGTCATCCGGCTCAGCTCCTCCTGACCGCAGATCAGGTTTACAAACCACTTTTATCTCCATTTGTCAGTCAATACTCAAATTTCCCCCCTTCATGAATCAACTTTTGCCACACAATAACAACACTGTGAAGTTTTATGGTTTAATCAATTTGAACAATCAAAAACGACGCAAAACATAGTTATTTTGAGTTTGTGATAATGAACTCCCACGGAGGAAATAACTTGCTGCCCTCCATCAGCACATCGCACAGTGGCGTGAAGCCATGTGCAAACAACCTATTGAGTGATAATTGTTTCATAAACCGAGTCTTGTAAAATCCAACTCAAATCTTAAATCTAAATTCAATCTAAATATTTAATCAGCGCCGTCTAGCCATCAAATCTACTATAGGACCATGCATATGCGTAATACAGGCAGAATAATTTTAAACTCGGTTTTCTCTTTTATACACACATTTGATTAAATATTTTGCGCTTATTAATGTAGTTAAACACTAAAGTTACATCTAAAGGTTAAACAAAAAGTATAGCTATATGTATAGAGCATGCACTGCTTTTAAAAACTTTCCAGTGGCATGTTGCACGTTTTATGTTTAAATAACAGCGAGGAGTGCGAGGTGCAGTATATTTCCTCTTAAACTATGAGTACTTTTACATGATAAAAAACTGAAAAGTTTTTCCTATGCGTTTTTGAAAAGTTTCAAGTACACGCGACACCATTATCAAAACGATCTGCATTTAAACATATCTGGGAAAACTAATAAAACCGATGTATTATCAGTGTTTCCCATAGGATTTTTACAGACTTGTGGCGCTGGTGATGTCACAAACTAATTAGCATATTTGTGACGTCATCACGTCGTGTTAGTGTTAGCACTTGTCTGTTTTTCTTCTACTCTCTTATCTGTCACATACTCTATAATGTATTTTACAACGAGATGCCACCAGCAGTCACTTTAACCGCTGCTAAAATCCTGATTTATGAACGCAACATCATCGGACAAAATCACAATACAGTACATCTACATTAAAGAGCGACTTTTTCTCGACAATGTGTTACTGTTGTACGAACGCTTCTTTGATTTTTAAATGCAAGTGAGTTAAATACGAGAGGCTGAGGGCTCGCGCACACACATGGAGCTCATCGGAAGAGAGTGCATGCGAACATGGAAGAAGAGGACGTGGACGCGGCCACGCTCCACTCACACCAGAGTATGTGAGCGAAGCGGAGTGGTGTGTCGCTCCGCTCAATATTTCGCTCAATAACTGTGCGCTTTGCTCAGTCGCTCACGGACCAAGCAAACGCTCCACTCACATTACGCTAACACTCACCGGTAAACCAAATCCCGCTCAGATCCCGCTCTGACATAAAATGTGTCTGGTAAGCCTAATTGTTTTCAGTTTATAATAAACTTCTTGAATAAATGTCTCAGTTGAAGTAGTAGGCTGAAAAAGAGCCGTTATATTTCAGTCAGACATTCTGTGACATTACAGCCAATATTTTTAGTCATTTTTTATTTAAAGAGTGCCTAAAATAACTGTATAATAACTGATAAAGTATATTTGATTTTCGTGACTTTATTTCCCTAAACATATAGCTGCCATAGTGCAACATTCAAAATAAACGCACAAAAGATGAAATGCACTATGAACACCTTTATTATTACTGGGGTTACTAAAAGAAACCAGCTTTAAAGAAAAATAGACCAAAACAAGGGGAAATGCGGTCTTAAAATGCCAAACCTCAATCGTTACAGCATTTTTAGAATGTACTTTAAGAAACTTGGACAAAGTAGCTGCGTCTTCGAAGGCTGCATGCATCCTCCGGAGATCACATTTGTTGGCTTCGGCCACATATGACATCGAGGTTTATTCAGGTTTTATTTTAAAAAAGCAACTATTACATTGGGTAAGTGACACAATGTCTTCTTATTAAGAGAAATAAATATAAATGTTATAATGTTTTTCTTTTACTGAAATGAGCCTGTATCAAACCTCTTGTCGCCCGCGCACCTCCGCAAATGGACGAGGTGTTTGTAGTTGACACGCATGCCGTTGCGCTATTATTCAGGCTTCAGGCTCATGCGGTGTACATAGGACAATAATCCAGCAGCAAAAAAGTAAATCACCAAGAGGGCTGAGAGAGCGACTGAGCGTATATTGAGCGAGCGGAGCGGAATTTTCAGAAAGGCTCTCTCTGCCCCGCGAGAAATATTAACGCTTCGTTCACATGCTCTGACTCATACCAAACAAGTTAGGCAGGAGAGAAGACGCGTAAATGCTGTTTATCCACTAGTTATCCGATCACAGATACAGTCATTAGAACGGATGAATTAAAAAAATGTGACGCCAAATAGGGATGCAACGATTATAGATTTTGTTAATATGATTATAGTCTGAGAAATAATCCCCGTTTGGCGATTATTATGCATTCATTATTTTAACAACACAACTACATAGAAAATCACATGAACACTCTTTAGATTTGAAAGTGTTATTTATTGCTGCCTTTTTAAACATAATTAACACATTAAACAAATAATACAGCAACAAAATAATACTAAAGACAAACAAATGTCCACTCCCTTTGGAATTAAAGAAGGTCAACCTCTGCTCTAAAATGGAAATACTGACATGGAAGTTTACAAAGATAACAAATGGAAATAAAAAAAAAAATATATAGTGCATTCTTCTACATTTCTTTTGGACCTGAGCTAGAGAACATGGAAACATGGTGGAAACATTGCTTTTGACTTAAACAGTATAGCTGTTTACCACATGTGCCTTCCACCAAGCCAGTGGATCAGCATCAGGACTGATTGCAGGAAGGGACAAGTACAGTTTCACCTCAGAGTCAAGTTTTGCTTGGTCTGATGGCATTGCATTTGCATGTCCTCCTAAAGCTAATGACCTGTTCTTCTTTGCACTGGTGATTTGCTGTAACAACCCAGACAGGCTCTTCTCTTTCCTTTTGGTGGTGGTTGTGGAGGAGGTGCTCTGTGTGGTTGCTGCTGGGGGATCCTCTGGATGTGATGCAACTAGTGCCATTGCTTCGTCACTGCATGCCTTGACTGTGTCATCCAGATTCTCAGCAAAGCTTCGCTTAAACCTGGGATCCACAAAACTGGATATGTTCAGAATATTCTTAATTTCCTCTGTATATCTCAGCTGCATTAACAGGTCTTCTCTTATTACTGGTTTCATTTGTTTAGTGAGAGTGCAGTCTTCCTCTTGATCTTGAAGTATCTAATTATTAATGTGCTCCAAAACTGGCTTCAGGGAGGAAAGTGTGACTTTTTTTCTCAGATGCCAGGACATCAGTGAAATCATGGAGAGGACAAATGAGCTGTCTTAATTTCTCCAGGACAGTGATGTCACCATCTTTAGGCATAAGATGCCAGGTGTTTCTGTCTCCTGCTAGAACCCCACAGATGGCCTGCTGCTGCTCTAAGAATCTGGAAATCATTTCAAATGTGGATCCTTAAGCTTGTGAGACTTAAGCTTCCAATCAGTAGAGATGTAGTGGACTGTAAAGCTCATAAAGGGTTCTCCTCCACCACCAGTGCTGGTCCACAGGTCTGTGATTGTACCAAACCACACACCCTCTTCCAGCTGTTCCTCCACACTTGATCGTACCTCCTTGTACATGCTTGGGATTTGGTTTGTGGAGAAGAAGCTTCTTGTTGGAACTTTGTATTGTGGCACTGCCTTTTTCATCAGTTGAAGAAATCCAGGTTCCCTTTCTGTCGGTC
Organism: Triplophysa rosa; assembly: GCF_024868665.1. Taxonomy (NCBI): domain Eukaryota; kingdom Metazoa; phylum Chordata; class Actinopteri; order Cypriniformes; family Nemacheilidae; genus Triplophysa; species Triplophysa rosa. The sequence goes on from NW_026634133.1 coordinate 71,742, forward strand.
TCTCGACGTTGTGTCGAACCGACAGAATGGGGTTTGTCTTGAGAACCTATCATCTTCTGAGTATTTAGAAAAGGCCAATGAAAATTGGCGAATGAAATTTGCATGCCGGGCTCCTCCCCGGATGTCCGGGTATAAGAGGGAAGCCGGCGTGCTCATTCATTCACCTTTTGTTCTTCAGAGCCTTCGCATCTGATGAGCTTCTCTACGATCTTGGTGATCATTCTTTCTGCTGGAATCTACGACGTGGACAGCGGACGGTCCCTTCCTGCAGTGACTCTCCCCTGGGTGTCTCGGCAGTTCTGGAGGTGTTAGAGCAAATTTCCTTTTCTAAAAGAGCAAATTTCTCCAGCGTGGCTTGTCCCGCTGTTCTCATGGGTGCAACACACTCATCGAGGAGGGGGACGACGGACACAATGCCTGCTTCCAGTACGCTGGGGCAGACGTTGTGGATACGTCCTGCCCGCATTGCGGGCGGTGACGATTCAGACGTTGCGTCACAGGTGGCTGTGTTCCCACGGGACTCAGCCACCACCTCGTTTGCTCCCCGTTCCGTGGCGGCAGGACTACGGCCGCTACGGCAAGCAGCGAGGGTGATATGAGGATTACTGTCAGCGATAATCCGCCAGCCACGGGCTCAAGGACCGTTCACACCTCGTCTCGCTCGTCTGACCGTTCCCCAGGAGACAGTCCGCCGTCTTATTCCTCAATCGCGTATTCGGACACAATGCGTGATGATGAGATGTCTCTTGCAGCATCTGGGGGTGACGTACTGCCATCCGACTCCGACGATTCCTCGGGCTCCCTCCCTCGGGGGGTCGAGCCCAGGAAAAAGCGGACGTTGAGATGTCGGCCATGCTTTCCCGGGCCGCCGTGAGTGTTGGGTTGCAGTGCCCGCACTACCTCTCCCGGCGCTCGCGGCTGGCTACATGGCGCCTTGGGTTTGAGCGTGGCTCCAAGCCGAGCCCGCCCCCAGTGCCGTGTTTACCGGAAGTGCATGAGGAACTTTGTAAGACCTGGAACGCCCCTTCCCGGCACGTTTCACGGCAAACAAAGTTCTGTCACCCTCTCTTACCTCGAGGTTGAGACAGCTGGAGGATACGTCGGTGTCCCCCAGGTGGAGTATGGGGGCTCGACCTAGACTCCTGTCCAAAGCATGTGGTGTCTCTGCATCTCTGGTGTCGAGAGCTTACATTGCGGTGGACCAAGCTGCCTCCTCTCTCCACGCTATGGCTCTTGCCAGGCTAGGGCGTTGAGAGAGCTCCACAAGGGTAAGACCGACCCAGCGCTTATGCAGGAACTCCGCGCCGCCACCAACCTCGCTCTACGGGCGACCAAGGTGACCACGCAGGCCCTGGGTCGGACGATGTCCACACTTTTGGTCCATGAGAAACTCCTCTGGCCGATCCTTGCGCAGATGAGTAACGCTGAGAAGGTCCGCTTTCTCGACGCACCAATCTCGCAAGGGGGGGCTGGTTGGTGTTACTGTCGAGCCGCAGCAGCCCCCGGCCCCGCTCACCCCCCGCCCGTCGGGGGGGGGGGCGCGAGACCCGCACGCGGCCTCTCCCGGAGGGTTCTCGACAGTAAGAAGCAGTCCTCCGTGCCGCAACTCGGCCGTCGAGTCCCGTGCACTGTCTGCTTCCCAGCAGCCCTGGTCCTCTTCGATGCCCTCCAGCTCTGGCGCCCCCCACTCAGGCGGCCCCCCTGGAGGAGACAGCGAAGAGGAGACCATCGCCCCATCAGCAGCCGCGGCGAAGCGGCCGTCATGGGAAGACCTCAGGGGGATCGAGGCTACCATTGGGCCCGACCCCAGCCACATCGCTGGGAAGTCGGATAGGGACGGATCCTGCCCCGTCTCTCCATCTGCTGGCCCCCTCCGGGGGGCTAGCGCCCACTTACTCTCAAAAAAGGAGAGTTTCCTCTCTCTCTGGGTTACCACAGCCGCTCTCACCCTCTGCACGACGGTGAACGGCAAACTCGACGTTGAGTCATGGCGAAGCGCAATGTTGTGTATAAACACCAGCCCTCAGCACTCTCAGTCAGACAGTGCGTTGAGCTGCGCAGTTGACAGGCAGGAAAAACAGCAGAGCCGATCTCCTCCCCGGGGGACCTCCCCCGGCAAGGAATCCGTACTGCTAACCATCGAACCACCCCCCGGGGGACGATGAAAAAGATTGTACCTTAGTCCCCGTCTCATTCTGGGAGCCTGTCCGGCTTCCCAGGCTGTCAGACTGGCTACGGAAGACGATCCGTCTCGGCTACGCGATCCAGTCGCCTCACGCCCGCCAAGTTCAGCATCCGATATACCTCAGTCAAAGGCTAGGATGTTCCCGTACTTCGGGCCGAGGTCGCCACCCTTCTGGTGAAGGGAGTGATCGAGCCCGTCTCACCAGCAGAGATGTTCAACGGGTTTTCCAGCCTGTACTTCATTGTCCCCAAGAAAGGCGGGGGGTTGCGCCCTATCTTGGGTCTGTGTGTTCTGAACAGGCACCTACACTATAGCTGCCTTTCAGGTTGATCACGCAGAAGCGCATCCTGAAGTCCGTCAGGTGTCAGGACCGGTTCATGGCAGTCGACCTGAAGGACACGTACTTCATGTCTCGATCTTTGGCATTGTCCGCTTTGGTACTCCCTGTCCGAGGTACCCTTGCGCACAGCTGGCCGCGGGACAAGCGGAAGTACGCTTCCCCCCCAGTGAGCCTCATTGCACAGGTCCTGTGCAAGGCCAGGGAAGAGGAGCATCAAGTGGTACTAGTTACGCCCCTTTGGCCTAACCAGGACTTGGTTCTCGGAGCTGAGGCTCTGACAACAACTCCCCCCTGGCCGCTCCCCCTGGCGAACGGCTTCCCCAGGGGAAGGGGCACGTTACGGCATCCCAGGCAAAACCTGGTCTCCATGTCTGGACGGGACGAGGAGATCCTGAGTGACCGACCCCCGGTCCGGTTGGGACGTCACTCAGGCTAGGGCTTCGGCCACTGGGCGGCTATACGCCCATAGGTGGCGCCTCTTCTTCCGGCGAGAAGACCCGCGGAGTTGCTCGGTCGGGTACGAGCTGTCCCATCCTCAAGAGAGCGGGGGAGTAACCTCTCCCCCTCCACACTGGGAATGTATGTAGCCGCTACGGCCGCTCATCATGACCCAAGTGCTGGGTAGCCTCTGGGACAGCACGACCTGGTCATTAGGTTCCTAAGGGGTGCGAGAGGGTGACCACCTTACCCGCGGTCCGTACCCTCTTGCGACCTAGGTGGCGGGCCTCAAGAGGCCCCGCCCCCTTCGAGCCTCTCGGGGTTGCCGCTCTTTCTCAGTCTTGATAAAGACGGCTTTCCGCATGGCGCTCACCTCCAAGAGGGTAGGGGATCTACAAGCACCCTCCGTGTCCAAAGATTGCCTAGAACTCGGGGCCAGGATTCTCACGTTATCTTGAGACCCAGCCCCGGCTACGTGCCCAAGGTTCCCACCACTCTCCCGAGAGACCAGGTGGTGAACCTGCAGGCGCTCCCCACCGGTGAGGAAGACCCAACCTATCCGTGTTGTGTCCAGTATGCGCACGGCGCCTCTACTTGGACCGGACACAGAGCCCAGAAGCTCTGAGCAGCTCTTTGTCTGTTTTGGAGGTCAGCAGGAGGGCTGTCTCCAAACAGGGGCTGGCGCACAGGATCGTGGATGCCCTCGTTAGGGCATACCGATCTCATTTCGCCCCTGCCCATTGGGGGTGAGGCACACCCCTCGTGGGCACTGGCTCAGGGCGCCTCTCTGGCAGACATTTGCAGAGCTGCGGGTTGGGCTATGCCTAATAACTCCGTGAGGTTCTAATACCTACGCGCGGAACCGGTGTCAGCCCGCATCCTGGCAAGGTGTGGGACCGGCAGCCTGTAGGGCGTACGCCTGCGGAAGCCCTTCCCCTCCGAGGGGAGCAGTGGCGATCCCACCTCACTTCTTTCCCCTCGGGTAAAGAACAGGCATTCCATCCATCACTAGCACCCTTCCAGGGGACAGGCTGGGCAGAGCAGCCCTGCCCCCTTAGGCCGGGGAACAGTTGAGTTATCTCCCACATAGCTCTAACCGGACCTAGTGCTCCAGACGTGGTAACCCCCCCTCCGTGGGCTGTTCCGTCTGATGTATCCTCATGAATGGTTCCCACCTTGGCAACCCATGACCTCCCCAGGTGGACTCCCACCTTGCGGTTAACTCCTGCAGTCCGCACATTCCTCCCATGAGTTCTCCCCTGATGGTGAGACCATGTGGTGTCTCCACTAATTCCTCCCTACGGTAGGTAGTGGCCTCTGCAGCGTTTTTCCCCCAGGGGGAAATGATGCTTACCCAGTGGCCCGTACGGTGCCGGGCGGCTTCTCGCCATTTAGAGAACTAGGCCTCCGCCCGTGACGGCCGGTGATAGGGGCTTCCCAACTTTGTGTAAGCTCTGGGTCCCACCTACCTCTCCAACTGGAGGGTCATAATTTCGGTTACTCGTCTTCGTCTGACTCGCCAGGACAAGCAACGTCGCTCCGCAGAGATTGTGACGCGGCTCAGTGCTGTGGCTATTTTCCATAGGAACCCCTTTGTCGAGTTCGGACACAACGTCGAGAGACTGACAGAAAGGGAACGTCTTGGTTACGGATGTAACCTCGGTTCGCCTGATCGGAGGAACGAGACGGGTTGTGTCTCACCACAACACATGGCCGCCCACCCAGCGCGGGATGCTAGGTTCCGAGGTTGGCCCCTCCAACCGGCCCACCCGTCAGATGCGTAGGCTCTGAAGAACAAAAGGTGAATGAATGAGCACGCCGGCTTCCCTCTTATACCCGGACATCCGGGGAGGAGCCCGGCATGCAAATTTCATTCGCCAATTTTCATTGGCCTTTTCTAAATACTCAGAAGATGATAGGTTCTCAAGACAAACCCCATTCTGTCGGTTCGACACAACGTCTCGTTCCCTCCATCAGGGAACCGAGGTTACATCCGTAACCAAGACGTTTTTCCACAATCTAAAATGGCATCATATCTTTGTAGATGAAATAGGCAACTGCTTTATTCAAATCCTGGGCTTGTTTTGAAGTGGGAGCATATGTCACACATTTTGCAAAGGATTCTGCAACAGTTGGTTGTTGTTGTTGTTGAACTGCAGCTACAGCACCACCAGTCTTAATCTTAAAGTGAATAAGAAAAATTAAAATTATTAATTTACACCAAGATGAACATTGACTGGATTTGCAGTAATGACCTTAGTTTACTTTCAATGTATAATTACATTAACAAATGTATTTCTATAAGATTTAAGATCTATTGTTAACATAAAACTAATATAATTTTTTATACCCCAGGGAAAATTGTTACTAATTAGTAACAATCAATATATATGGCTTTTGTAATAACAAATATAAGATGCATTTTTCAAAGAGGACACTGCTTTCCATAGACTAACGTTAAGCTACCTTCTGCTTTGTTTGTTTACATTGCACTGATAGCCCAATTCTCATCGCTACGGTAGTGAAACGTTTATATATAACTCGTCCCTAGTACCAAATCATTGTTTAATTACGTAAATTGCCCCGTAATTTTTAACTCAATTAGTATGTATTATTACCTTTACTTGGGCGTGCAGTGCTGGGCGGTGATCCCACAGGTGCTGCATCAGATTTGATGTATTCGCTCCTTTAGCAGCAACTTTTTTGCGGCAAGATTTGCAAATAAGCGATCCATCATCTTCAATGACGCCATGGTCATTTTTAGTGTACCCAAAATACTCCCACACTGCTTACTTTAGACGTTTCTTTGGTGGAAATAAAGATTTGCGTGGTCCCTCTGCCATACTTCACGTGTGTGTAGAGAGTCTGTGTCTCTGGCGCATTACGACACTGTAAGAGGGTGCACCGCTGGTGTAACTTTGTTTTCATTTTGTGCACATTGCAACACTTTCGTTCCGTTCAACAGAAACACGCAGTGTAACGGAGCCTTTACCATTAATTAACCACAACGTTTTAAAGCGCGGTTAATAGTAAATCTCGGTAATCGCTGCATCCCAAATATACTTGGGCGGCCATAAATATACCTGGGCGGTGGACCGCCCAAGTAAATGCATTGTATGGGAAACGCTGATTATGCATGCCAGGCCAGTGGATGGCGCTGTTACGCTATAAATAAACCCTACGTGCTTGCTCACATCTACATACACTGTTTTAATTTAAAAGCGCTTTTAATACTCTTTGTCGGTGTGTTTATACCAGTGTGCATATAAATACTATGTCGCCGCTAGTTGTGGTGGTGCAGTAAATCAAACTTTTGCTGGAGAAATGATAAAAAGTATGTCACGCAGCACAAACATGCAGAATGGAGGCCGCCATTATTGTTTGGGGACTACTTGTGCATGCCTACAGACTGAACGCGTAATACGCATGTGCATGATGTGATTGTTTTCTAATTCTTGCGTTTTCAGGGTTTACACAGAAACGAGAACGGTGTCGTTTTCAAAATCTTGCACTTTGAAAACCGTTTTCAAAAGTTTGCGTTTTCAGTCCTCTAAAACGCAGTTTCCATGTAAATGGACAGCCAAAACACATACATTTTTTACGTTTTTAGTTGAAAACGGTCATGTGTAAACGGCCTCTAAATTGCAGAACTCGTGTTATAAAAAATATTTAATGAAAATAAAAACATTTCTAGCGAGAACAATGATTAACAGTGCACACTTTGATATTATTGTGGACACTCCACGATCCGGTAGTGGAGCAGTCCATTGGCTCATATCTTCCACATATCTTTCCACAATGGAAAATGCATATGGAAATGATATGCAGATGACATTATGCATAGTTAAACTAGGCGTTGTAAGCTCCATACATGGTTTCAACTAGGGATGAACCAATACCACTTTTTTACAAACCGATACGAGTACGAGTATTTTTATGTGTGTACTTGCCGATACCGAGTACCGATACCTGATACTTCTTAGATTTGGTTTCAATGAAAGTGCAATTAATTTGGAGGGAGGTTTTATTTTTTGCCTATAGTAAGGATGAATACAAAAATCTTTAAGAGAGGGCTATTCTCAGCCAAAAATATACACATCTTTTTGGTTTTAACAAAAAAAAGGCAATGTAATCCCTTTAGACAAAATGTAAACAACCAGATAAAGGAAATGAAAAGTGCTGCATATTTAACACACCCAATAACTCAACAAAAAGTCGGCAGAACTATTACTCATTAGCATTCAGTTACACAAAGTCTCAAAACAGCCTCCTGCTTTTGAGTATACAAACTTTCACTTAAACTATGTTCTACTATTAAACAAATCAACACACTAAATGACTATTAACAAACAATGTTGCAGCCTTTGAACTAGGCTATGTATATTTGGGGAAAGTGAGAGAGATTTTTTTTGATGAACAGAATCATCTCTGCATGATCAGGTGTTAGCCTGTTTCTGCTTTCATTCACAATGTGTGACACTGAGCTAAATAGCCGTTCACTGTCAACGCTACTGTATGGTGCTGAGAGGTATCTGTTTGCCATTTTGACCAGAGAAGGGAACTGCACTTTTTTAACCTCCCAGTATTGCAGTGGTTTGTCCTCACGGGCCATTGGGGCTGTTGGACTTTAAAGGCAGTCCTGCATGCTCAAAAATTTGCACAGAGACGTTCTCCAAAATTAAACAGAAGTTTTATTATCAGATGTAAAAAGGTAACAAAGCTTTGGGTTGTCAGACGATCTCCTCACTCCACCACAAGCCAACAACACAAAATATTCAAAAACACCCATATTTATTAAGTATGTGACGTCGCTCGTATCTTCTGACTCCTCCTCTGCCTTTTAAGGAGTGCTGTTTCCTTTCCACCAATCACCGTGAAGTCCTTTTTCTTAGTTCCTGTAAAATAACATTTCAAAACGTATATCCTGTGGTCAATCGCCAGTCCTGAGGAATGTTCTCCAGGACAGTTTCTTTTGGGGAGTGGTCTCCTAGAAACAGTTTATTGTGGCCGGACAACATACCAACATTCTTAACATTATTTTAGTAAAAAGAAAACACTCAATCATCTAATGTTTTTAATTATATAGCGTTGTTTCTTAATCCTATGATTCATTAAAACACATCACAACTCATGATTATACTTAAAACATATGCAGTGGATTGATTCATAACATTTTTATGTGAAAAACACTCTTTGTGTGTGTGTGTGTGTTTGTGTGT
>NW_026634133.1:81177-87416 GCF_024868665.1 Triplophysa rosa
TGATCTAGATAATTTATGGCTCCAACCCCCATTTGCCACAGTAACTATTTTACTGAGTAAGATAGCAAGCACATGACAAAATCACACAGCTTAATGATTTAATGAAAGAAAACACTTATTGATTATATTGATATTTAAATCATACTTTTATCTGAAAAATATTCCCACACTGTGTGTGTGTGTGTTGATTTAGATAATTTATGGTTCCAACCCCCACTTATCCTGTCTCACTTCGTTTGCCACAGTAACTTTCCACTGAGTAAAATAGAAAGCACATGACAAAAGCACACAGCTTAATGATTTAATGAAAGAAAACACTTATTGATTATATTGATAATTAAATCATACTTTTATCTGAAAAATATTCCCACAGTACACACACACACACACACACACACACACATGTACGCACACACACATACACACACACACACGCACACATACACGCACATGTCTGGTTTACTATCCCCGTGGGGACAGTCCATAGGCGTAATGTTTTTTATACTGTACAAACTGTATATTCTATCCCCTAACCCTATCCCTAAACCTAAAGATCTTAGAACACTTTTTGCATTTTTAGATTTGTAAAAAATATTGTTCTGTACAATTTATTAGCTTTTTTGCCCATGGGGACCTCGATTTTGGTCCCCACGGTGACACGAGTCCCCATGTGTTGGTGTGCATTCAGGTTTAGGTCCCCACCGGGATATACAAACATGAACGTACACACGAACGCACGCACACACAGACAGGTGCACAGACAGACACACAAACGCGTGCGCACAGCCGCACACAGACACATACACACAGATACACACAGGCCTACCTCAGATCGAGTAAAGTTGCCAGTTTGTAGAGGGGGTTTTCTTCAATATCGCCAAATCGCTTCTTGACGGCTGCAGCTAACTTTCCCTTCATAGTTTTGATGCCGTGGTCCTCCTCTGTCTCTCTAGATAGAAATCTTAGCAACACAGTGATCGCAGGAATCACAACATAAACATATCTGCAATAAGATATTAAGCAGCAGAACTTGTTAAAATATTGAAATAATAATCAAGCAAACCATGAATGTTCCTGTTTGATACAGAGGTAGAACACAGAAGAACAGGAAAACTGTCACTGTTCAAAGTCCAAAATTCAGAATTGGAATGCAAAAATGTCAGAATATCCACATGCTCTGGGTTGAGGCTAGCTATCTGACCTGCAGCTGAGAACAGACACTTAGGTGGAGTTGGGGTGGTTGGGTATTAGCTCATTTGACCAAGGTGTGGTATGTATCTTTATTATCTCGCCACCAATCCAAAGGATTTTCTTCCTTGGCTAAGGGCCTCTCAACAAAAAAAGCCAGGACTTAATTTCTTATTTGAGTGTTGAGGTCCTCTTAAGCTTTCTCCTCTCTGCTCTCTTCCTCACTGCTGCCTCCAGACTCAAGCAGTGAGTCAAGCAAATATGTTGAAAGTTTAGCTTCTGTTCTCATGGCTGAGGTGGTTGCTTGCTGCTGCTGTTGCGTCTCCTTTCTTGCATTAAGTGCTGCAGTTTGCATTTTAGCCTGCACAGTTATAATTTGCTTATTACATCCTGAATAAGCTTGTGCTCAGGTGTGCCCATTTGTTTCTGTTTTTCTTTGAGCTTACTGCAGGCTTGCTCACTTTTTTTGAAGTGCTCCACAAGACATCTTGCAGCTCCAGCAGCTCTTTCGATGCCTGTGTTCTTTATAGCAGCATTAATCACCAACTGCAAGATCAGTTGCTGCAAGAACAGCTTAAACTGGCCCAGCCATGTTTCTCCTCTAATAATTGTCATGTAAAATGGCAGTACTTTTCTCAAAGGGGATTTCAAATTTGACTGCTACTTCTTCCAACCACTCTGCAATGTTGGCTGAGGTATGTCTGTTTTCGAGTGGCATGGCGGTAAGACATACAAAGTATGCTTGTATATTTATCAACAGTTAAAGCCATTTTGTTGTTGGTGGTTTTTATAGCAGACTTAATCTTTTCAAATGCATCCTGGTTCTTCCTCTCCATTAATTTTGTGAAGTGGGTCCTCGAAGGAAGAATATATCCTGGGTTGAGGATTCTAATAATTCTTTTGAATCCTTCATCTTCCACCATTGACATTGGCCGCATGTCAGTTACCAACATACCGCATGGCATCTGTTATAGTTGCTGCTTGTTGAGGAGTGCATGGGGGATTTCTCCTTTGAATTTATTTTTCTGAAAAAACAACAACAACGGCATTAGAGTATGCAAGGTGAAGCAATTTGTGTAAATCAATATTTTGTAGTGTCTGAGACAGATCAGACGCGCAATAACTAGGGTTGGGAATCGTTTCAATTTTATCGATTCCGATTCTGCTTATCGATTTCGATTTTTATCGATTCCCAGTTTCGATTCCACAGTTGAAGTAAAACATTCAGATATCAACCTGTATGGTCATTTAGCCTGCTTATTGACTTGTTTGCAAAATATATTTATATATTTATGAGCACCGTTTTGTGTATATTTACACATAGAAACACACCTTTTCTGATTTATTACAATTTGTATTATCATAGTTGAACTACATCATGGTTAAACGTCTCAGTTACGTTTGTAACCTCGGTTCCCTGATGGAGGGAATGAGACGTTGTGTCGAACCGACAGATGGGGTTCGTCCTTGAGAACCAATCACTTCCGACTTCTTAGAAAAGGCCAATGAAAATTGGCGAATGAAATTTGCATGCCGGACTCCGCCCCCAGATATCCGGGTATAAAAGGGAGACGGCGTGCCTCATTCATTCACCTTAGTTCAGAGGAGCCTGAGACCTCTCACGACTGCTGCAGTGGACAGCACGTGTTGTGGCAAGAGGACACAACGTCTCGTTCCCTCCATCAGGGAACCGAGGTTACAAACGTAACCGAGACGTTCCCTTTCTGTCGGTCTCTCGATGTTGTGTCGAACCGACAGATGAGGTTCCAATGGAAAACGCCATAACACTGTGCCCTGTCACAATCTCAACGAAGCGACGGTGACTGGCCTGGGCGTGTCAGCCGTGACGCTACCGCGAAATTGTAACCTACCAGTGGGTAGGTAGGGGGTCCCAGAGCTTTCTAGAAAGGTGGGAAGGCCCCTACCTTCGGCCTCACAGGCGGCGGCCTTGTTTCTCTAACAGTGAGAAGCCGCCCGGAACCGTAAGGCCACTGGGTAAGCGCTAATTCCTCAAGCGGGGGATGCGCTACAGAGACCACTTCCTACCACAGGGAGGAGACTAGTGGAGATACCAACATGGTCTCACCGATGGGGGAGAACTCATGGGAAGAAAGTGCGGACTGAAGGAGTTAACCGCGAGGTGGAGGTCCACCTAAGGAGGTCATGGGTTACCAAGGTGGGAACCAGCATGAGGATACATCAGACGGAACCGCCCTGCTGGGGGGTTGCAACGTCTGGTAGCACTAGGTCCGGTTAGAGCTATGTTGCGAATAACTCAGGTGATACCCGGCCTAAGGGGCAGGGCTGCTCTGCCCAGCCCGCCCACAGGAGGTGCTTGCTAGTGATGGATAGAGTGCCTGTTCTTCACCCAGTGGGGGAAGAAGGGAGGCTAGTAGTACGCTGACCCCCTAGGGTCAGATACTGTCATAGGCGTACACCCTACCGGTCGCCGGTCTTGCCTGATGCCCGCAAGACTCGCCGACCGGTTTTACGCGAAGGCTGTAGGACCTCGCGAAGGTGATGGGTGTAGCCCAACCCGCAGCTCTGCAGATGTCTGCCAGAGAGGCGCCAGCCAGTGCCCACGAGGAGGCTGTACTCCGTGTGGAGAGAGCTCTCACCCAGTGGGCGTAGGCGAACTAGGACAGGTACGCCATAGTGACGGCGTCCATGATCCAATGCGCCAAACTCTGTTTGAGACAGCCCTCCCAGCTGATCTCCAAAACAGACAAAGAGCTGCTCAGAGCTACTGCGGCTCTGCGTGCGGTCCAAGCAGAGGCGCAATGCGCGTACTGGACACAACACAGATGGGGTTGGGTCTTCCTCCCCGGTGGGGAGCGCCTGTAAGTTCACCACCTGGTGTCTCGGGGGAGTGGTGGGAACTTTGGGCACGTAGCCGGGCCGGGGTCTCAGGATAGCGTGAGAATAACCGGGCCCGAGTTCTAGGCAATCTGTGGACACGGAGAATGCTTGTAGGTCCGCTACCCTCTTGAGCGTCCTCCCGAGAGCCGTCTTCATCGTGAAGTGAGAAAGAGCGGCATCTCCGAGGGGCTCCAGGACCGCATCAAGGTCGTAAGAGGGTACGGAGCGTGGGTGAGGTGGTAGCCTTCCCGCGCCCCTTAGGAACCAAATGATCAGGTTGTGCTGTCCTAGAGACTACCAGCAACTGGGTCGTGATGAGCGGCAACAGCGGCTACATACACGTTCAGTGTGGAAGGGGAGAGATTATTCTCGAGTCTCTGGAAGGACCGCACCCACTTGATCAAGCAACTCCGCGGGTCTTCTCTTCGAGAAGAGCACCAGGATGAGAAGAGGCACCACTAGGCGTATCGTCACCTAGTGGCCAGGGCCCTAGCCTGAGTAGTGGTCTTAACCGCCGCAGGGGTTAGGCCACTCAGGATCTCCTCGTTCCGTCCAGGGGCCAGACATGGAGGTTCCAGAGGTCTAGCCCGTGATGCCATAACGTGCCCTTCCCCTGGGAAAGCAGGTCCTTCGTCAGGGGAATCGGCCAGGGGGGAGCTGTCGTCAAGAGCATTAGCTCCGAGAACCAAGTCCGGTTGGGCCAGTATGGCGCAACTAGTACACTTGATGCTCCTCTTCCCTGACCTTGCACAGGGTCTGTGCAATGAGGCTCACTGGGGGAAGACGCAACGTCGAGTTGCCGAACACCGTCGTGTAGAGGGTGAGAGCGGCTGTGATAAACGCCCAGAGAGGGAAAAAACTTTTAGAAAGGTATTCTCGAACTCCCTGGGGTCTTCCCATGAGGGCCGCATTGGCTTTCACCACGGCTGCTGATGGGGTGGTGGTCTCCTCTTCGATGTCTCGAAGAGGACCAGGGCTGCTGGGAAGCAGACGGTGCACGGGATCTCGGCGGCCAGAGGGCGGTCGAGTCGCGGCTGGGGAGGACATACGTGATGTCCTCTGTCTGCTCCCTAACTGTCGAACCCGACAGTATCACCAAACAGCCCCCCCTTGCGAGATGGGTGCATCGAGAAAACAGACTTTCTCAGAGTTACTCACCTGTGCAAGGTTCAGCCAGAGGTGTCTCTCCTGGACCACAAGTGTGGACATCGCCTGACCCAGGGCCCGCGCGATCACCTTGTTCGCCGGAGCGAGGTCGGTGAAGCCGCGGAGTTCCTGCATAAGCGCTGGGTCGGTCTTACCCTCGTGGAGCTCTCTCCGCGCATTGGCCTGCAGGAAGGCCATAGCATGGAGAAAGGGGACAGCTTGGACCACAGCAGAGTAAGCTCTCGACACCTCAGATGCCGAAAAGCCTACGTGCTTTGGACGGGAGTTTAGGTACCGTGTATCCAGCCGCGTGCGTTGGGAGAGGCAGTGCGGTGCACCGCAACCCAAAGCCGGCGGCCCAGGAAAGCATGGCTGACATTTCGACATCCGCTTCTTCCTGATCTCGACCCCCCGAGGAAGGGAGCTTCAAGGAATCGTCGGAGTCTGATGCCAGTAAGTCACCCTCCGATGCTGCAACAGACACCTCATCATCACGTACCGTGTCCGATCCGTGATTGAGGAATAAGACGGCGGACTGTCTTATGGGGAACGGTCAGACGAGCAAGGCGAGGTGCGAACGGTCCGCGAGCCAGTGGCTGACGGATTAGCGCTCACAGTAATCCTCATATCACCCTTGCTGCTCGCCGTAGCGGGCGGCAGGGCCATAGTCCTGCCGTCACGGAACGGTAAGCAGACAAGGTGGTGGCTGAGTCCCGTGGGAACACAGCCACCCGTGACGCAAAGTCTGAATCGTCAGCCGCCCGCAGTGCGGGCAGGACGAATCCACAACATCTGCCCCAGCGTACTGGAAGCAGACATCGTGTCCGTCCCCCTCCTCGATGAGTGTGTTGCACCCAAGAGAACAGCGGGACATGCCACGCTGGAGAAAATTGCTCTTTTAGAGAAAAAAACTCGAACACTTCTGGAACCGCCGAGACGCCCAGGGGAAGACGCTGCAGGAAGGGACAGTCCGCTGCACCACGTCGTAGAGCCGGCAGTCTTGTAGCGAAGTCTGTTGATCACGAGCGAAGGCTCCGAAGAACAAA